>NC_088224.1:36683583-36896083 GCF_036934945.1 Oncorhynchus masou masou
AACAAATACAGTTTACCGCTAATTGTTTTAAATACACAAATAAGAGAGATAAAGCAAGATAAATCATTTCTAAGGCATAAGAAATGTGTTGACCAACAGATTTTCAACCTTGAGTGAGCAGAAGCCTGCCATAATGATTCCAAATAACATTTGAGGCCTCACCCTCCGAAAAAATAAATAAATAAAAAACGTTAAAAAAATAAACGTTAAAAAAATCTTTAACCTTGTGGAATTTAATTATTTTCTTCTTCTTTTTTTTAGATATAAAAAAGACTCATAGGATTAAAATCTGTACATTTCACACTTAAGATCAGGAAAAACCATAGCGACCAACCATGGTCTTACCCTGGGTTTTGTGAGTGATGAAGGGAGCCAATGAAGGTTGCTGACTTAAAGCTTACCCTAAGTGAGAGAAGATCAGACCAGCAGTGAAGGACGATTGTGGCTGAATGATTCAATGTCTATGTCAATGTCTAATTTTCATTAGTACAGTGCCTTCAGAAAGTATTCACACCATTTTACTTAAAACAAACATTTTGTTGTGTTACAGCCTGTATTTAAAATTGAGTAAATTGAGATGTTGTGTCACTGATTTACACACAATATCCCATAATGTCAAAGTGGAATTTTTGTTTGTAGAACATTTTAGAAAGTCAAAACAATTGTCAAAATGTGCTTAACATGTCATATAATAAGTTGCATGGGCTCCCTCTGTGTGTTTAACGTGATTTTTGAATGACTACCTCATCTCTGTACCCACACATACAATTATCTGTAAGGTCCCTCAGTTGAGCAGTGAATTTCAAACACAGATACAACAACAAAGACCAGGGAGTTTTTCCAATACCTCGCAAAGAAGGGCACCTATTGGTTAATGGGTAATCAAATTTTAAAAGCAGACACTGAATATCCCTTTGAGCATGGTGAATGTATTTATTATACTTTGGATGGTGTACCAATATACCCAGTTACTACAAAGATACAGGCGTCCTTCCTAACTCAGTTTGCCAGAGAGGAAGGAAACTGGTCAGGAATTTCACCATGAGGCCAATGGTGATTTTAAAATGGTTAGAGTTTAGTGGTTGTGAAATGAGAACTGAGGATGGCTCCACAACATTGTAGTTACTCCATAATACTAACCTAAATGACAGAGTGAAAAGAAGGAAGCCTGTACAGAATACAAATGTTCCAAAACAAGAAACAGAATACAGCTATAAGCACAGGCAAAATCCTAGAGGAAAATCTGGTTGTCTGCTTTCCAACAGACCCTGGGAGATAAATTCACCTTTCAGCAGGACAATAACCTAAAACACAAGGCCATATATACACTGGAGTTGATTACCAAGACGACATTGAATATTCTAGTGGCCTAGTTACAGTTTTGACTTAAGTCGGCTTGAAAATGGCTGACTAGCAATGATCAACAATCATCTTGACAGAGTTTGAAGATTTTTTTTAAACAATAATGGACAAATATGGTAAAATCCTGGTGTGCAAAGCTCTTAGAGACTTCCCCAAAAAAGACTCACAGCTGTAAAAGTGCTTCTACAAAGTATTGACTCAGGGGTGTGAATACTTATGTAGATGAGATATTACTGTATTTAATGTTCAATACGCTTGGAAAAAAAAATCTAAAAACATGTTGTCACTTTGTGGTATTGTGTGTAGATGGGTAAAAAAAAACAAAGATTTAATCCATTTAGAATTCAAGCTGTAGCACAACAAAATGTGGAATAAGTCAAGGGGTATGAATCCTTTCTGAATGCACTGCGTGTGCTTAACACATGGATGTGTTTGTGTTGACATACTGTACACGTACAAAATGGAAAACACAGGCTTTATATAATATGTCGTGTATGGAACTGTGAGACTATGTGTTTATTGTGTAAGATGTGTCACTGATCAAAAACCTGGATCTGCAACTGTTACAAATGCAATGATTATAGATTACATTTCGGAAATGACATTTGTTGATGGGACACGCTTCAAATAGTTTGCCTGTAAACAACTGCCCATTTCCCCCTGTGTGTTTTGGCAATCATACCTGTTTTTCCACAATGCACCCAGTATGAACACCACACATCACAGTTGCACGCATCACTGCACAACATGGCATAAACAAGGGGTTAACTTGAAATGCAATTGATTAGCACATATACGCATGGTTATTTGGTCATTGCATATTTTGCAATTAAAGCTTTGGACATTGCTTTAATTAAAAGCCCCCGGTTGTCAAGGACAAACCAAAAGAGACACAGCTCACGGTATCAATAAGCAGATGATGCAAATTAACAGCATACGTGATGAGGTACTGTAATTCAGGAAGTTACAGTATCAAGAGTGTGACGGCTCTTGATATGGATCAAGCAGTGGTGCAAGTGTACCTCACCTAAAACGGTGTGAGGATGCATCGGCATCTACCTTGGGTGTCTGGAATTACTTGCATAGTTCAAGAAAAGCCAAGTCCTGTATTTGAACGATAATGAATAAACCCTTGTAGAGGTTGGAGAGTTTAAACTATGGCCGGTACCTGTGCTGATGATGAGTCTGTGTATTTTGGAGCGTAGTCCGGGACCCTTCCCAAACACGGACAGGGAATAGCGGGTCTGTGGATGGAGATTCTGGAATCGGAATGAGCGAGCTGACCCCGGAAGGACTTTGGAGAACTTGATTGTACCACCGTCGCCAACTTTAGCCGTAGCATTACTGTCGCTGCTCTGTCTTTGGTTATCACTTTTGCTATTGGTAACAGTGATCTCCTCTCCGCCCTCCTTACCTTGACTCACCCCCATTTCACTTTCCTCCTCATTCCCATTGTTCTCCTTCTCAGTTTGTCCCTCCGCCTCCCCTTCCTCCTGCCGATCCTCCTCTGACTCGCTCTCCTCCTCTTCCTTCTCCTCCTCTTCCTCTGCCTCGTTCTTACTTCCATGCTCTTCCCGGGTTACTATGAAATTTCTGTACATCCCCTCTGGTGCTTCCCAAACGAGTATGAGCCCTCCTGAGGTTATGCTTTGAACCCCCACTGAGTTTAGAGGCTGGCCTGTTTTCCCAGTAGTAGTGACATCTGACCCATTTATCTGGTTTGGGCTGTCTCTTGAGTCAGCGTTCTTACTCACTTGGCTACCTTTGTCAGGATGGCCTGTTTTTGAATCTTGGCCCCTTTGGCTCAAGCTACTGTTATTTCTTATGTGTGTTTGATCTCGTGCTATTTTACCAGCTGTGGCATTTGTTTTCTTGAGGAGAGGTTTGGGCTTTAGGTCTGTGTTTGTGTCATTCTGGCTGGTGCTGTAGGTGCCCTGCTCCCCTGTTTGAGGGGTTTGAACGATGATGCCGTTGTCCCTGTTTGTCAGTTTAGGTGGGAAAGGTCTGCGTATTGGGCCTCTTGATGGATGCCAAGGGGGTATCAGGTTTGTTCGCGTCCTGTTTGGGAATGCTCCCATATTTGGGTGTGGACGGCGTTGCTGCGTCCCCTTTGGAGGTAGACGGCGCACGGGTGGTGTGCTGCCCAGTGTCAGAGTCCTTGACCTGTTTCGTTCAGTTCCAGACGACACCACGTCAGTTGCCCTGTCCCCATCTCTGCTGATACCATCCTCTGCCACAGCAACATTTTCTTTAGTAAAGTCTGATTCCTCTGAAGTGGATGATGATGATGAATGGCCTTTGCCACTGTGTTCTGATTCACTGGAGGTCTTTGGTGCTCTCTCTGGCTGGACATCTGAAGGGAGGGTTGAGGATTGTGCTGAGGAAACGGTTAATGTCTTTGGAAACACTAGTTGTCTGTCAGTCATGGGTTGACCCGTACCGGTCTTTGATTCATTTTGTTTTGCGGGAGCTGAAAAAGGTGAACGTGTCCTGTTTTGGAATGGTCTCATATTTAGGTACGGGCGGCGTTGGTAGGGCCCCTTTGGAGGTAGGCGGCGAAAAGGTGGTGAGCCGCCCACTCTCGGAGTCTTTGTCTTGTTTTGTTTGGTTCCAAACAATCCCCCGTTAGCGGTTTTCGCTCCATCTTTGCTGACTCCCACTTCTGCTACTGCAACATGAGCTTTACCTGAGTATGAGTCCTCAGGGTTGAAGGGAGATGGTCCTTTACCATTTGGTTCTGATTCACTGGAGGATGTTGGTTCTGTCTCTGGAGGGAGGTTGGATGATTGGGTTTGGGGAACAGGCAAAGTCTCTCCATTCGCCACGTCTCTGTCAGTCATAGGTTGACCCATACCGGTCATTGATTCATCATGCTTAGCGGGAGCTGAAGAAGAAAGTGACATGTTGGAAGTAGGTGATACTGGTGAAGAGGAAGTTACATATGCAGGACTTTGGGTTGTGTGTGGAGAAATGTCATCTGCTTTACTCTGTGTGTGAATGACCCGGTTACGCTCATGAAATGTTGTCTTTGAATGTCCTGTTTCGGACACTTTTAGGGCACCATCCTCTTTTTCAGCGAAACCCTGCCCTGCTGTGGGTTTACGTTGAACTATTGTGCCATTCAACTGCCCTCCAATGACTCTCTCTCTACGTGTCACATTGACTTTCCTGTGTGTCAATTTAACCTTGTTGACACATTTCTTCCCATTCGGGTGAACCGTCGTATTTCTTTCTGATGTGGTGGTATGCTCCAAACCCTCTGTCCCTGGCCCTGGCTCATTTGTTTCAATCTCTGTATCTTTTTTTCTATCGGGTAGGTCCTTCACTGATGGTTCAGAACCAGATCTTGAAGTGCCATTTACAGGAAGGATCCCGACAGGATATGCCTTTGTCAAAGTTTCATCTTTTTCTCCAAGAGGACTCGTCTCCAGGTTAGTTTCTTTCACAGTTAAGGCTTTGTTGGGGACAGTCTTGTCCCCAACAAAGGGATTCTCTGGTTTAGAGTCCGTATCCAAGGTCTCCTTGACCTTTGGCACCTCCATTGGATTTCTGCTCGTAGGCTTTTTCAGAAGACTGTGACCCACTCTCCTCCCACCTTGGCCGACTCTTGTACCATTAAAACGGATAGAGCCTCCAATGTATGGTTTCCTGGGCAAGGTTATTCTATCACCTGGTTTAGGTATAACCCTGTAGTTTGTGTTGACAAGTGGTCTTGTACTGGTTCTAACAGATGTGTCCTCTCTGGTTCCATTGGTGCCTTTGACTGTCACAGAGCCTGGTCCACTCCAATCCTTCTCCCTCTCTGGTTCTTCACTCTTGGCCTTCGTGTTGAGGATGTCCTTGACAGGCTTTGTATTCCCGGCTGAGTCTCCCTTGTGGCTTTCTACTCCTGGTGCTACCGGCATGGTCACCCTGGATATTGTCTTTGTGGATTTTCCTAAAGGCATGAAGCGATTGTTTGGAATCAAAGATAAAACTACAGGAGGGAAGCACTGTTAGATCCAAATGGGAAAGTCACAAATATTATCTTTGAACTGAACAATTCGAAAAAGTATTCTTTCCTACAACACCTGCATTGACATTAGTGCAATAAATAGTTGGCCTATGTGCTGTCCAAACCTGCAGAGAGAAGTGGAAAGATTATTACATATGGTCATCAACACAACCTTGCCATTCACTGTTCGGGTGCTGAAATATTAAATGTTGTGAGTTAAGTGTGTGCTACTATTGTCGAGAAAGAGAGCAGCATTAGTCATTCGAAAGAAAGAAAGAAAAGGAGAATGTATTTTACGAAGAGAGATCAGCTTAGCTCCATGAGGAGGTTTTATATTGTACATAAATTCATTTCAATCTAACATTTTAATTTCACTTCCAATGACCTTCTCAATTGAATAATGATGTGTCTAGACATGTTCACTTTAGTGGGATAACACATCACAGGAGCAGGGCTGGCCTCCCTTGCATATTCACATTGCCAGGGAATCCAATTTGTTTCAGAGATGTCTCTCTTTTTAAACATAGTGATGACGTCTCCTGCTTCTTCTGCTTTAGTTCACAATATCTTTGTTGTTTCATGACTGTATGTTTGTGCAACTCCCTTATCTCAAAATATAGTATTATAATCTGACCCACTTAATCAAGATCGCTTCTCATACAATCTAGTCCCTGGACCTTTTCATATACAATGTAGTAAGTAAGGTAAGCAACCCCCTCATCCAATAAAACTCACCAGGAGTGACTTGAACTGTTGCTGGCTTGCTCTTGATCCCGCCTTTTTCAGCCACTAATGTGATGTCATACAAATGTCCCGGGTCCAAACCGTCAATCTGGGCAGAGTCCCTCTCAGGGGGCAGGGTCAGGTCTTGTCTTCCCTTGGTTGTTCCGTCTGTCTGATTGGGTGTAACAGTTAAGCGATACCTGTCGATGTCTCCTTGCGATTGTTCCCATTGGACAACGGCAGATGTTGTGGTTGTCTTCACAACTTGAAGGTTTGTGGGACCAGAGATAACTGGGTGAGGGAAAAGCAGTTGGGGGGGAAGAACAACTTAGCATTTATGTCTATCGATAACCGAAGTAGAAGATGATCATGATAATAAGGGGATACAAAATAGGCTTTCCTGACTCACGAGTGGTGAATTCTGCTGTGCTCTCAGCGCCCATTCTCCCATTTATTTCTCCATTGATTGTCACCGTGTACGCCTGTCCGGTCGCCAGGCCTGTTTGGGTGTAGGCCGTGAGCTTGCCTCCAACCTGAGATGTTATCTGTTGATCGCCCTCTTTCTGTGTGGCACAGAAAATGATCAAGTCAATGTTAGAACAGATATCACGAGGATTGATAATCCCTTTTCCTTCACAGGCCTACTAGTATTTCAGTTAATTTGTTAAAGTAACTGTAGTTAGAACCTGTTAAAGATGATATGGAATGGGTGCATGTATGCTTACCAGCAGGGGGAGTAGGCTGACTTACAAATTGTGTCAGGCTGAAGCCTATATTCCGATTTTTTTGTAAACATCAACCGAGCCTACTCTCTAAAATTAGTAACTGGACTCATATTTATTAATGATCAGATGATTATTTTCTTGGCACTGAGATGAACAGCCTCATATTCCAATGATGTAGTAGTAGTAGTAGTAGTAGTAGTATTGTGAAAATAATAAATGATTAACGTGTAAAGGGGGAAATCCAGGTGATCACAGAGCTTTGAGAACTGTTGTCAGCCTTTCACGTTCCAACTCTCACAATTTCCTTCATTGATATGTGATCATTTGAGAAACCAGCTGAGGAAATATGCTATTAAAACCCGGAACAGTATCAGGTTGTTATTCTTCAACCTATGTGTTGGAAGATGACCATTATTTCCATTCATTTAAAAGCAGTAGTTTCAGGTTTTACTCAATTACTCCAATATGGGGGTGTTCTCCAAGTTTTTCACAATGGTGTAATATATTCTCTCATATGGGAAATGGAGCCCAGCTGGGTTGCCAGGTTGCCCAGCGTTGACCTACAACAGAGTGCGTATGTGATATGCCTCCAGTTTTGAGCGTGTCATTGTGCTTTATCTTGCACAATGTGGGGTTTGTGTCCTGTTTAGTCTGCGTGTGTTGTTTATCTGTAAACATGAGAGATGAATGTGTATCTCCCTCATTCATTCCCTTCCGCTGTGTCACAGCTGCCGACCAGTGAAGTCATTTGTCTGGCCAGGGCCATGTTTTTGACAGTGTTTACGGTTGCCCTAGAAACAAGCATCCCACATCTGCATCTTTTCTTCTCCCTTGCTGTCCACTCTCTCTATCTCCCATTATCCTTCCCTTTCCCTAACTATTGTTGCTATGACTTTGTCCTTTGACTCTCCTATGACTAGTTTAATTTATTCCCTTTATAAGGATATCCTCCCTTCATCCATATTTCTTCTCACACCTACCAATGTCATGTACGGAAAATAGGCTGTTTCCGTTGCTGTTTTGCGGTGAGCTTTTGGAATGCATCCTGGTGCTGATGCTGTGGCCAAACTTCACTCTAGTAACCTCCAATAGTCTCTGTTTTTCACAACAACAAAAAATCTCTCTTTTTTTCGTCCGGAAACCCTTTTATGAAGAACAACAATCTCATTCACACATTGAAAGAGTTCCATTAAGTAGGAAAAAGAGTGTGGTTTAATCTTGTTGTACTTCCCTACTTTTGGATGTTCTTAAGGTGCTTCTCTTTGTTTCAGTGTTGGAGATGAGACTTTTGCGGACATGGATACAGCTTCTCTAGAGTGCGTGTGCCTATTGTAATAGCAAGGTCCAACAATATGTGCATGATGAGTATCAATCCAGTTTGTCATTGTGTACATCTGACATCACCCCTCTGTGCAGGTTGGGAGCATATGTTCTATTAAAGGTCCAATGCAGCCATTTATATATTAATATCAAATCCTTTCTGGATAACAATTAAGTTACCTTGATTAGTTTTTGAATTAAAATGGTTAAAAAGAAACAAAAATAGCTTCTTCGTAACAAGTAATTTCTCAAGCAAGATTTTTGCTAGGACTGTCTGGGAGTGGTCTGAGTTGGGAGAGAAACATTGAAAACTAGCTGTTATTGGCAGAGAGGTTTGGAACTCTTTCTTATTGGTCTATTAGCTAATTTACCGCCTGGTGATGTCACCACAACTCCATCTCACCAAAACAGGCAAACATTTCAGGCAGCCTTTTCAACCAGCTCTTACGCTAAAAGGGCATTATCATCATTTTCTAAATTGCACAGTATTATTCCATCCTCATAATGTTGAAACATATATAAAACTGCACTGGGCCTTTTTTAAGGCAGTGGGAGACCTCACGTGGCCCAGATATTGTATTAGATCATCACAATGCATGTTCTTTATACATAGTGTCCAGGCTACTGTATGTTAACTGAACTTGAACTCAATAGGAAGTTATTCTGTAATGCGAAACACTAATAACATCCTATACTCAAAACAAAGAGTACAAAGGCAGCTTTGAATACAATTGGTAGCATATGTCTCTGTGAATCCACTGGAATTCACTTATTGCATCGGTTAGCTACCTTTGATATTGGATACTGGATGTGCTCTTTTTAGTCCATTGATTGATACCATGAGCTGCTGAACAAAATTAATACAACAACACACTTATGTCATGTTATGATGTCCCGTCATATGTTTTACATTTTATGTAATGCTTTTATATTAATTTTATATTATTATTATTATTTTATATTGTATCCTCTGTTCTGTGGTTACTATGGCTGTGAATCCAACCATATAAGTTGAACCAGTATAGAAGTATATCAGCTGAATCTAGTATCTACTGTAGTGACAGTTTGTTAACACCAAACATCATTAAACAGAAACTGGAAAAATGTCCACGGCTATGTCTTTTTGCAAAGCGTTTGAATAGCTGCACTTTTACAGGATCTATAAACGTTGCTATGTACTCCAACAGTCCACTAAAGTGTTTTACGCAGTGAAACAATGGTTTTGCCATTTGAAAGTCTTTCAAGGCTGACTGAAATGAATGACTGAATTTAAAATAGGAAAACACAGGAATCGTGAGTTAAGAGGGATTGAGAGTCATCTGTTTCTGACATGGTCTGAGACTTCCCCTGCCAGTAACTTCTGTGATGAACCTCTGCTGCTCAGCTGTCAAACTGTGGTGTGTTACTGTTCCCAAGATCAATCTTTGGATTGATTTATTTGGCATAGAAAACGAAGGGCTCTCTATTCAGTCCATATCGCAGAAATTCAACGTTACAGTGTAATTGAAATTTAAAGGCAATGTTCTGGCGTTAGCGGAGACTGCATCCACGGTAAAAGCTATATATATCAGCTCAATTGGAAATTACCTTTAAATGACCTTACATATTATCCACTAACGGCAAATAGAGGCAGACAAATGTAACACTTATCTACCTACTCAGAGCATGTGCTGACATTTTCAACCTCTCCCTGACCCAGTCTGTAATACCTACATGTTTCAAGCAGACCACCATAGTCCCTGTGCCCAAAAATGCGAAGGTAACCTGTCTAAAAGACCATCACCCCGTAGCACTCACGTCTGTAGCCATGAAATGCTTTGAAAGGCTGGTCATGGCTCACATCAACACCATCATCCCAGACACCCTAGACCCACTCCAATTTGCATACCACCCCAGCAGATCCACAGATGACACAATCTCTATAGCACTCCACACTGCCCTCTCCCACCTGGACAAGAAGAATACCTACGTGAGAATGCTGTTCATTGACTATAGCTCAGCGTTCAACACCATAGTGCCCTCCAAGCTCATCACTAAGCTCAGGACCCTGGGACTGAACACTTCCCCTCTGCAATTGGATCCTGGAATCCTGACAGGCTGCCTCAAGGTGGTGGGGGTAGGCAACAACCCATCCGTCAAGCTGACCCTCTAGACGGGGGCCCCTCAGGAGTGCGTGCTTAGTCCCGTCATGTACTCCCTGTTCACCAATGACTACATGGCCGCACACGACTCCAACACCATCATTAAGTTTGCTGACAACACAACGGTGGTTGGCCTAATCATCGACAACGATAAGACGGGCTGTAGGGAGGAGGTCAGTGACCTGGCATTGTGGTGCCAGGACAACAACCTCTCCCTCAACGACAGTAAGGAAAAGGAAATAGAGGGCTGAGTGCGCCCCCATCCACAACGACGGGGCTGTAGTGGAGCGGGTCGAGAGCTTTAAGTTCATCGGTGTCCACATCACTAAGGAATTATCATGGTCCACACACACACCAACACATTTGTGAAGAAGGCACTCTCGATGCCTCTTCCCCCTTGGGAGGCTGAAAAGATTTGGCATGGGTCCTGAGATCCTCAAAAGTTTTACAGCTGCACCATTGAAAGCATCTTGACTGGCTGCATCACCACTTGGTATGGTAACTGCTTGGCATCCGACCACAAGGCGCTACAGGGGGTAGTGCATATGGCCTAGTACATCACTGGGGCCGAGCTCCCTGCCATCCAGGACCTCTATACCAGGCAGTGTCAGAGGAAGGCTCCTAAAATGATCTCTTCTACTGCACGGCAAGCAGTACCGATGCACCAAGTCTGGAACCAACAGGGCCGTGAACAGCTTCCACCCCCCAAGCCAAAGGCATAAGACTGTGTGTTTATTCCATGTGTAACTCTGTGTTGTTGTATGTGTCTAACTGCTTTGCTTTATCATGGCCAGGTCGCAGTTGCAAATGAGAACTTGTTCTCAACTAGCCTACCTGGTTAAATAAAGGTGAAATAAAAAAGAAATAAATAAAACATCTACACAATAGCCCATAATGTCAAAGTTGAATTGTGTTTATATAACATTTTAGAAATTAATAAAAAATGAAAAGCTGAAATATCTTGAGTCAAATAAGTCTTCAACCCCTTTGTTACGGCAAGCCGAAATAAGTTCAGGAGTAAGAGTTTGCTTAACAACTCACATAATAAATTGCATGGACTCTCTGTGTGCTGTAATAGTGTCTAACATGACATTTGAATGCCTACCCTAATTCATCTCTGTACCCCACACATACAATTATCTGTAAGGTCCCTCAGTCGAGCAGTGGACTTCAAACACAGATTCAACTACAAAGACCAGGGAGGTTATCCAATGCCTCGCAAAGAAGGGCACCTATTGGTAGAAACAGACAGACATTGAATATCCTTTTCAGCATGGTGAATCACTCTGTATAGAGTGCATTCAGAAAATATTCAGAGCCCTTGACCTTTTTCAATTTTACAGGTACAGCCTTATTCTAAATTTAAGGTACAGCCTAAATGTACATGTACAGCCTTATTCTAAAATGGATTAAATCAATACACTTTCTCGTCAATCTACAAACAATACCCCAAAATTACAAAGCGAAAACAGTTTTTTAGAAATATTTGCACATTTATAAAAAGCTAAAAATACTGAAATACCTTATTAGCATACAGTTCAAGTTTTGATTTGATTTGAGATGATTTGATTTGAGATGTTTGATCGGTTCAAGACCGGACTCTGGCTGGGCTACTCAAGGACATTCAGAGACTTGTCCCGAAGCCACTCCTGCATTGTCTTAGCTGTGTGCTTAGAGTCATTGTCCTGTTGGAAGGTGAATCTTCTGCCCATTTTGAGGTCCTGAGCGCTGTGGAGCAGGTTTTCATCAAGGATCTCTATGTACTTTCCGTGTACATATTTCTCTTGATCCTGACAAGTCTAGCATTCCCTGCCATTGAAAAACATAACCACAGCATGATGCTGCCACCACCATGCTCCACTGTAGGCAGTGGTGTAAAGTACTTAAGTAAAAATACTTTAAAGTACTACATACATATGAAGTTGGAAGTTTACATACACTTAAGTTGTAGTCATTAAAACTCGTTTTTCAACCACTCCACAAATGTCTTTTTAATAAACTATAGTTTTGGCAAGTCGGTGAGGACATCTACTTTGTACTTGACACAAGTAATTTTTCAAACAATTGTTTACAGACAGATTATTTCAATTATAATCACTATATCACAATTCCAGTGGATCAGAAGTTTACATACACAGCTTGGAAAATTCCAGAAAATTATGGCATGGTTTTAGAGCCTCATTTACATAATTTGAGTCAATTAGAGGTGTACCTGTGAATGTATTTCAAGGCCTACCTTCAAACTCAGTGCTTCTTTCCTTGATATCATGGGAAAATCAAAAGAAATCAGCCAAGACCTCAGAAAAACTCCACAAGACCTCCACAACTCCTCTGGAGCAATTCCCAAATGCCTGAAGGTACCACGTTCATCTGTACAAACAATAGTACGCAAGTATAAACACTATGGGACCACGCAGCCATCATACCACTCAGGAAGGAGACACGTTCTGTCTCCTAGAGATGAACGTACTTTGGTGCGAAAAGTGCAAATCAATCCCAGAACAACAGCAAAGGAACTTATGAAGATGCTGGAGGAAACAGGTACAAAAGTATCTATATCCACAGTAAAACGAGTCCTACATCGACATAACCAATCCCTGTGTTCTGCAAAAGGTACAGGGATTGGACTGCTGAGGACTGGGGTAAAGTCATTTTCTCTGATGAATCCCCTTTCCGATTGTTTGGGGCATCTGGAAAAAAAGCTTGTCCGGAGAAGACAAGGTGAGCGCTACCATCAGTCCTGTGTCATGCCAACAGTAAAGCATCCTGAGACCATTCATGTGTGGGGTTGCTTCTCAGCCAATGGAGTGGGCTCACTCACAATTTTGCCTAAGAACACAGCCATGAAAGAATGGTACCAACACATCCTCCGAGAGCAACTTCTTTTGGGATTCAGTTCATTTGCATGGCAAATAGGGACTTTGCAATTCATTCCAATTCATCTGATCACTCTTCATAACATTTTGGAGTATATGCAAATTGCCATCATACAAACTGAGGCAGCAGACTTTGTGAAAATGAATATATCTGTCATTCTCAAAACTTTTGGCCACGACTGTATATAGTCAAGTTATCGTTACTCGCTGTGTATTTATTCCTCGTGTTATAAAAAAAAATAAAAAATTCTCTTTTTTCTTATCACGAAGCATGTGACAAATACCATGATTGGATTTGATTTGATTAGAAGCCACAGGAGTCAATGTCTTTTTCCACAAGAGGTTTTTATTTACTCTATAAAAATGCCACCATTCAATTCCCTTGGGCTTTCAGGGACATTTTAGGCAAAAGATTTGGGGATTTGTCATGGAAATAACACGCCACCATGACCTTTTCAACATTTGCCCCCAGAACAAGTCTTAAAACCTGGAATGAGGACCGGGCTTCCTGCCATGAGAGCAACCTTCTGTTCATTTTGGTGACTGTTCATTCTCAGCTAATACATCTGTTGTCTAACAGTTGTTTCTCAAGTTCAGTTTACTTTGTGCTTTAGTTAGGACCCAGACTCACAACTTCATAAGAACTTGTGAATATAGTGTGTAGGGTGTTGTTACCTGGCTGGTGAAGGTGACGTGGTAGGTGTCATACTGGACTGGAGGTGGGGTCCAGAAGAGGGTGACAGAGGATTCAGTGACGTCCTTGGTGTTGAGCTGGGACACACCAGACATGGCTAGAGACAAAGGGGGGTAGGTGCTTAGTTCCAGTCATTCAAGCCAACAATGTCGTGCAATGTTTACCGCGGAATTGATTTTAAAGGCAATAAGGCCTCCTTTTGACCAGCTGTCACATTTCCCCCATTTAACTGTAAAGTCAATGTAAATGTATTTTTTCCAAGTCCATGTGTAAGTAACATCAAGCTGCAACACATGGTAGAGGTCTACATACAGTCATTGAACGCGTAACATTTATAACAGTATGTCGACTTGGATAGAAGGGAATACTATATTTCCATTTGACTCATTTAGCAGACGCTCTTCTCCAGAGTGACTCACGGGAGCAATTAGGGTTAAGAGCCTTGCTCAAGGGCACACCGGCAGATTTTTCACTTAGTCAGCTCAGGGATCTGAACCAGGGACCTTTTGGTTGCTGGGCCAACGCTCTTAACCGCTAAGCTACTTGCCGCCCTATATGCCACACTGACTGGACACTGATGTATTAGTACTGCCCTGTGGCTAACACAGTGTGCCCTCTGTTTCACTGGACAATATAAAAGCCAAATACAGCCGAGAGTGTTTTATGGAGAATATTTGGATGACTTACCGGTGCCACAGTCAGCTCCAGTGAACCCAGCTTCACACTGGCTGCAGTCCGGGACGGCGAAACCACGGCGACACACACACCTCCCCTTCACACAGTGCCCTTTGTTGCTGCAGTTATCGGGACAGCCCTTAGCGGCACAGTCCTGCCCAGTGAAGCCCACTTCACACACGCACTTCCCGTTCACGCACCTTCCCTTGTTGCTGCAGTTATTGGGACATGCTTTGGCGGAACAGTCTGGCCCCGTAAATCCGCTATCGCAGACACACTGGCCGTTCACACACTTTCCACGGTTGCTGCAGTTGTCAGGGCAGGACTTGGTAGAGCAGTCTGGCCCTGTAAAACTGCTATCACACACACACTTGCCGTTCACACATTGCCCCTTGTTGTTACAGTTACCAGGGCATGCCTTGGTGGAGCAGTCGGGCCCTGTGAAGCCAGTGTTGCACACACACTTGCCGTTCTCACATCGCCCCTTGTTGTTACAGTTACCAGGGCATGCCTTGGTGGAGCAGTCAGGGCCTGTGAAGCCAGTGTTGCACACACACTTGCCGTTCACACATTGCCCCTTGTTGTTACAGTTACCAGGGCATGCCTTGGTGGAGCAGTCAGGGCCTGTGAAGCCAGTGTTGCACACACACTTGCCGTTCACACATTGCCCCTTGTTGTTACAGTTACCAGGGCATGCCTTGGTGGAGCAGTCGGGCCCTGTGAAGCCAGTGTTGCACACACACTTGCCGTTCTCACATCGCCCCTTGTTGTTACAGTTACCAGGGCATGCCTTGGTGGAGCAGTCAGGGCCTGTGAAGCCAGTGTTGCACACACACTTGCCGTTCACACATTGCCCCTTGTTGTTACAGTTACCAGGACAGGACTCTGAAGAGCAGTCTGGCCCTGTGAAACCTGGGTCGCACACACACTGGCCGTTCACACACTTCCCCTTGTCATTGCAGTTGCCGGGGCAGTCAGACAAACTGCAGTCTGGCCCACTGAACCCTGGGAAGCAGACACACTTGCCATCCTCACAGCGTCCCTGGTCACTGCACTCGTTAGGACACTCGTCTCCCTCCGGCTTGATGGAGCACTCAGTGCCTAAAGCGGGGGTTCGGACAGAGACAAAGAGTAAAACAGTAAGACAACCAGAGTGTAAAAGGAACAACAGAGTGTAAAATAAATATCAGCCCACGGAGAGAAGCACGAGATTGAACTTCACTCAACTTTCTAGACTCTTCCCTGTTAGTGAACACTATCAACGTTTCCCTTCACTGTGGCAATTGTGATCGAATCAACGCAATATTAACCACTTTCAATGCAACACAGAGAAGAAGAAAAAACGATGCAAGAACGAATCAGAGTAGGATTCTATTGCGCAAGACTCGGGCCATACTCTACACAGGCCGTGCGGCATAACTAATCAGAGCTGCAGTAGGCCTATATGAAAATAGATCATTGCCATATATGGATCTGTGCCGTTTACTTTGAACTGGACTGTGTTTACAGCTGTGGTCGTGAGTTGATGCGGTTGTTTCGAGATCAAAGAATTATCTGCATGTAGCCACGTGCGCACATTGTGTTCATATCCTTTACTAGTTAGTGAGTTATTAGCCCAGTTATAGATCATTTGTCGTCATCAATAGGGGACTGATTGCTTCCTACAAGAGCACGTAACGTGCACATTTCTAGACATCTTTGAAAGCAAGTCAGGTAAAGAGTTGTTTTTTTTGTCTTAAAGGTGCAGTGTTGTATTTTGAAGTAGTCAATAGACATAGGGCAGCATCATTTGTCTGATTCTATGTAATAATGGTATGGGAATAATAATGGATTTTATTTTGTAAAGTGGTTTCTTGCATCAAACAACACAACAACATTTTCAGTCACCTCCTTGTCTGAAGGACAGGTGGCTAAACAGGTTAATGTCAAGCCCTGCATGTTTTCTTCGTTCAGTCTCATGGAATGTAGGCCCACATTGAACACCACATATTGGCTGCTACTGTAGGCGGAATGATAGAACAGCTGTTTTCATGTTAAAATGTTATGGGATGCATTTTCTCCATTGTTTTTGATGGTAGGCCACTCAGATAGGCCTACGTTATGATCAAGTAGACACATTAGCCTACTTGGACACTGTTAAAACGGTAACTTATAGCAGACACAACTTCTGTTCACAGTAAACGAGCGCTGGAGGTTGCACAGAATGTTCAGAATGTTCAAGTTTGCACTCAACAGATCTGAAATTTACTCTGTGCCGCACCCCAAAAAATGTGAAGGAACGTTGCGAGACTGTATATGATATTTTAAACAGATTAGTGGATAAACTATCCCTGCTTTTGCAGAAAGTGTCCCACACTGAGAGAAGGGTGGAGAGCTAGATTGGGAGGATTGTCTGAGATCACATTGGGCACAAAGTTAGAGCTGGACCTTTTTCTATACTTGCTCTGATTGGTCGAACCCATTAGTAGAGTCCCGATTACTCAGGTCAGTTAGATCATAATATGAGCATGGCTGTAGTCTGCCAGTTTTATAAATGTGATCAGGATTGAGGTCAGTAATGGATCGTGTGCGTGTGCGTGTGCGCGCTCAAATTAGAACCAGTTGGGGGATTTCAGCGAGATGATGAGGAGATTCTGTGTAATGGTCAAAACCAGACCAATTTGATCAGTGAGTCACCTGGCAGCAGTCCTACTGTACCTTTGCTCTGCTGGGACGTGCAGCAGCCCCCCTCTGGGCCTCCACACTTCTCCCTCAAGGCAGACACCTCCTTCTCCAGCCTCTCCAGACGGTCTCGCAGGGCAGCAAACTCGGCTTCGCACCCGCCTCCGCATGACCCCGGAACCAGTCGGATCCGATGGGTAAGGACTAGAGGGGAACCAGGCTCAAGGTCCAGTTCCTTTCCCTGGTTCTGACTGGAGTCCCCCTGAACACATGCCTCAGAGATCACCACTTTGATTGGCTGCCCGCCACCCTCTGGCTTTGTGTTCCTGGGTGCCCTTTGACCCCCAGTCTGCAGGCTCTGGGAACCTGATAGGGTCAGGAGGGCAGGGCAGGCGAGGAGCAGGAGGAGGAAGGATGGGACAAGAGGCATTTTGGGCAGGAAGTCACCTTCAGGTGGAGGGGGAGGGCAATTCACTTAACAAAATGATTACAGTTATCAAAGACAGGCTGGGGCAGAGGGATGAACTCTGCTGTGGAGGTGCCTACAAGTCAAGGGTTTTTGTCATCAAGGGGTTGCCTTATTCATGTGACTCTGTAGAACCGTCACCACTGTATCCCTGGGAAACAAGAGAGTTCAGAATAAACATTCACCTGAATTCAAGCACAACAACTATCACAGTGGCTATAGTGAGCTGGAATAGCCTTCTAGTTGTTTATGGCCCTGTCAACACACCATGTTAGCTTGGAAAAAATGTTTATCTAGAAGAGTAATTCAATATACTCTGTGACCAGTGCGTTCCTATTTTCCTACGGCAACGTGATTGTGGCACATGTGGAACCACAAACTGGTTCTGAACCGTTTGCCATTTGTGAACAGCCCACAGTGAACTGGGCATGGGGTCATCCCCATGCCCAGTTGGTGTTGGTTAAGCTTGTGTTTGGACAGGGAAGAGCCATGCAGGATAATGTGATTTACCGGTGGGACCCAATAAGGTCACTATCCTCATTCCAGCAGGGGGTTTGGATGCAATTGTCTGACCCGGAGCCAGAGTCTCAGTCCGTACCACGTAGGCAAGGGGCAGTGTACCCACAATCCCTCCCTCTCTCACCTGACTGAACCCTAACCAGCCTATCCTCAGTCCTCTCAAGCATTTTTCATACCTGCCCGTGTATCACAATATGGAATGCTATGGCTGCCATATCACCAGCCTAATGCCTCGACCTGCTATCTGTCCAGTAACATGTGCTATGTATTTTCTAAATGAACTAGGTTAAGTCACAACCTACCTAACATCCCCAGAATGTATATGCACAAAAGTGGATAATGTTCAAATGATCTATGCACACACAGTTCAGCTCAAATGACATGAGAGGTAAAGCATTAAGAGCAGCATAACGCCATAGCACCTAGAGAGTGAGGGAAATAGATAAATATACAGAGATGTAAAAAAAAATGAGGGGGCAGTAAAAGAGAATAGGAAACAAAATAGCACCAAGAAATGACAACATGTTATTCAATTTCCGGCAGCCTAGAAAAAGCTTATAAATCGAGGCCCTTGGTGGGCAAATACATTGCGTTTGTAAAGTATTCAGATACCTTGAATTTTTCCACTTTTTGTTACGTTACAACCTTATTTTTTCCCCCCCCTTATCAAACTATACACAATACCCCATAATGATAAAGCAAAAACTGTTTTTTTTAGAAGAAATACCCTTCCCCAGATCTGTGCCTCAACACAATCCTGTCTCGGAGCTCTATGGACAATTGCTTTGACCTCATGGCCTGGTTTTTGCTCTGACATGCACTGTCAGCTGTGTGGACCTTATCTAGACAGGTTTGTGCCTTTACAAATGATGTCCAATCAATTGAATTTACCACAGGTGGACTCCAATTAAGTTGTAGGAACATCTCAAGGATGATCAATGGAAACAGGATGCACCTGAGCTCAATTTTGAGTCTCATAGCAAAGGGTCTGAATACTTATGAATATAAAGTATTTAAGTTTTTTATTTTTAATAAACGTGATTTTTAAAAAAAAGCTGTTTTCGCTTTGTCATTATGGGTTATTGTGTGTCAATTGACGAGGGAAAATATGAATTCAATCCATTTTAGAATAAGGCTGTAACGTAACAAAAAGTGGAACAAGTCAAAGGTCCCCGAATATTTTCCAATTGCACTGTATCTTGTCAGCATGAGGAGACTCACAGACACACATCACTCAGGGATAGATTCACTCAGTCCCTCAGAGCTACACTGCTTCCAGTCCCGCGAGGCTATGTCGCTCAGGGTTTACAATCATATAATATCTCTGGCACGGGGGATACCAAAACTTAACACCAGCCTTACTCACAGTCACAACATACGGCCAACATCACAGAGTGAGCGAGGTAGGAAGGAGAGGATTAGGCAGAGGAACAGAATACTAAAGTCCACCTAGCTACTACGGTGGTGGTTGCTACTGTGCTTGTTGACTGAACCCAACTCCATGGTGAAGGAAGTTCTGATGAACTCCACCAACGGAGTTGAGCAGGGGCCAGGCTTTGTGGCTACGGTGCCTACTGCCACCTCTCTGAATGATAGGCTGCAAGGTGATTGATTTTTAACAGTGGAACTGGTGTTTCCATCTCTCTGTCATTTCCATCCTGGTCTGGAACTCCGTAATAGACTCAAAAGGTGCTGACATCCTCCAACGGTTTCCTTACGGATACCTGTCACGGCTGGTAATACGTCTCTAGTCACAGAAGAAAGGGGTATATTTTACAGCACCTCTGTCTGCAGATGTCTTAGTCGAACGGACTGTGAAGCGTTTCCGATTGCTTTGCATCCTTTTTTTGGCATCTGCATCACCTTCCCACCTCCCTCCGGCTCTCTCGCATTCAAGCGCCCTCAATACACACATTAAAATACACAATGGAATATCAAAACTATTTATACCGGTCAACACACCTTTTGTAGTATGGTTTTGGATTGTATAACGGGTAGGGATGGCATGCTTTTGTGCATTGGCACTAGTGACTCACTCTCTTGCATTTGAAGTCTACACAGACACTATGAACGACATCACAGACT
This sequence comes from Oncorhynchus masou masou, assembly GCF_036934945.1. Classification (NCBI taxonomy): domain Eukaryota; kingdom Metazoa; phylum Chordata; class Actinopteri; order Salmoniformes; family Salmonidae; genus Oncorhynchus; species Oncorhynchus masou. Next base: position 36,703,825 of record NC_088224.1, read on the forward strand.
TGTTCAATACAACGTTTGCAGGGCCAAAGTCATATGGATTTGATCCTACCTATAACATATTTAAAACCGTTCCCTCATGTAGTTATTCAGTACTTACACTAATATGCGTTGCTTATAAATGTACATCTCGGATGTCCAGATAATGTACTCTACTCTACTTTTTTATTCATATAACTAATAATCTATCAATTTAATTCTTATTGATATGAATGAACCATCTTTGGCATTTATTGTCAATATACATTTGAGCATAAAAACATTGCTAATGTAAAGTACAAATGCATAGGGCTTACCTGGATACTCTGCCTCTCTCCCTGACCAATGTCTGTCAGTCAGTCCAAAGCTCCCTCTCCCTGCTCTTGGAAAGCTCTGATTGACTGACCGTGAGAAAGGGAGGGGGGGATAGGAGAGCGGGAGGGAGGGAGAAGGAAAGAGAGAGGGGAGGAGAGCAGTAACATTTTCTCATACTTCAAGAATTTTTCCTCCCTCTCTCACTTCTCTCTCCTCTCCCTCTTTCTCTCTGATGTAATTCTATGTGCTTTACGGGTCCCTTTTGGGCGTTGGATTTCGATGGAAAACATTTTTTGGGATGTTTTGAACAACTGGGCCTAATCTGAAATCTTTTTTTGAACTCATCTTTGTCCTCTCCTTGGACACTTTAGGATGTTAGTGAGACATTCCTCGTTATCTTCCGTTTGCTCTTTTTTGGCAGTTGACAAAATCTGAATGTTTTATATCAGTCGTATTCGCTTCTTCAGACAGTACATTTGCACATACGGCTTGAAGGTGCATCTGTTTTCAGACTTTTGCAATATGTATCCTCGCTGTATTTTCTGTACTCTGTATGGCCGTAATAAAAACTGTCAGAATATATTTCACTTGTGCTGTGGATGAAATGTGGTTTTGGGCTTTAGGGGTATCGAGGGATTCTGGGAAGTGAAAATATGGAATTGTCTGATGTCTGTCGTGAGAAAAGGGGAGCCATCTCTAACTTGATGTCTTTTATAGGTGCCTGGTTGAACGTATGTAAAGCTCACAGTAAAGTCAGATAGCACCATCTATCTACCAACCCATAGCACATCCCCAACTTCAGTCATTCTGTTATTCTTATAGTAAACACTCTCGCCTCTTCCAAAAGAATCTCACCCTAACTCGCTTAGTATCCAGCCCTATCCTCGCCTAGTAGAGCTACACTCTTTTCCAACTCCGAAACCATGGAAACGCATCCTTCGTCCCACAATAGTGCGACTCCTCATCCATCCACTCGTCATTGTCCTCCAGACTTTCCCACCTACCGTATCGTATTCTCACCCTAATGTAGTTTCTAGTTTTTACAGATGCCGTCTTCCTCACTTGTTGTTACCACTCCCATGTGGTTAATGTTCTTTCCCTTGCAATCTGTGTAGACTACAATTGAAGAGCTCTATTGGCAAGATTTTCTGTTGTGGTTAAAACCATCTACCAGGGTAGGGGTCATTCCTTTTTAACACTTTTGATTTCTAGGAATCAATTGAATTGAAACTAATTTGAGTGTTTGCCTCTTTCCCATCCTTCCTCCTCTTCCTGCTCCTCGCTCGGCCCACGCTCTTGACCCCATCAAGTTCACAGAGCCTGCAGACTGGGGTCAAAGGGCACCCTGGGACACAAAACAGGAGAGTAAGAGGTGAAGCGAGAGGGTTTACTCCGGCCAAAATCTGTTCATGAAAAAAAGACCACTAAGTGAGGAAATTTTGTGTCGAATTTGGTAAAATAACATTTTTGCTGGTTTGCTACATGAAGCTTATTTGATGGAATAGAAGTTTCATAATGGCTAGGTTGTTACGAATGCACTGATATAAGTAGACGTACGTGGCATTTCTGATACTTGGGAAAGGAACACGTTATAAAATGAGTTGTGCCTGTTGTTCACACATGTATCTGCCCTCTCATTGGCTAGAATAGTCCCACCTAATCTCGCCTCCTCCCGCCTGCCTTCCATCTTTGAGGACGTGTACTTCTATTGTTAAAGCGGTCACTCGACTATCTTGTCAATGTAATAGATCATCTTTGACGAAACCAGAGGGTGCCAGGCAGCCAATCAAAGTGGTGATGTCAGATGCAGTGTGTTCCAGTTTAACCAGTGATGATTCACTTCAATTTCTGGGTTGAGTTTAGGATGGAATGGACATAACCCGGTGCAGAACTTAAGTTGGCCATCCCACTCAGGGATAGGAGTCTAATTTGAGTTAGTTGATACACTTTATGCACGTATAGAAAAGCTAAAGGAAAAGCTCAACTTGGCAGGTGCAATTTCTGTTTAAGGAAATGTTGAGCAGGTCACAACAAAAACACAATTAGTCTGTGCTACAGTAGCTCTTATTTCCCCTCTGTGTTTGTGTCCCATGCTAACACACTGGCAATGAGTTGTTTTTTCCCCAAACCTTATGTCAACTCACTATCAGCACCTCTTGCCTCATCTCTTGAGCTGTTCTTATCGTTAAACCAAAACACATTTCTCAATTTGTCCTCTATTCATATTTTAACATAATTTAGAAATTATTGTGGACATATGTTTACCGCTATCTTCCCCTCAATGTCATCATCCAGTCTTTTTTTGTTTGTTATCCTTATCATCAATATTATGCCATACCCTCATCGTGATCATGATCATCATGATCATCAACTGACAGTCATCCTGCACTTTCTAATTGGTCTCTGATGATGACACCCGTGTTTCTCCTTTTTCATCTGAATACGTTATATCACTCACGGGCTGCCCAATTCTAAACTTTTTTTCCACTAATTGGTCTTTTCACGATACATCTTTTCACATCCAAACTTTTTCAGATCTGATTTCTTAAAGATCAATTATTGGGGAAAAAAAGTTTAGAATTGGGCTCCCTGTCTAAACGCAGCCATGGTGGTCAGACCTTTCTTTCATCTACATTGTCAGGCCACTTCATCTTTCATCTGTATTTCCACCTTTCAAATGCAAAGGCGTCAGTCTGAACCAAGCACACAGCGTTCTTTGTTCAAAAGCTCCTAGCAGGCTCATATTGTGTCAAGTGTAACAGAATAGGTACAGATGTTACTTTGACATTCGTGTCAGTTTTCTGGGGTCACCACATGACTTTCACCAGCCATGATTTCTTAAGGAGGGTTTATACATCAATAATGAGAACAAAGGGTGACAAATAGTCACAAAAACACAATTTACATGGCATTAAGTCTACTTTGGTTCATAGTGTGCAAAATAATTCCATTGGGTCAAATTGGCACCTTTGGGTTATGTACTGAGGACATTTACAGGCCACTGCATATTTGGCGTGAGATAGAAGTTTGAGTCCTTTCAGGCCTAGAGTTAAGGGCTTAAAGGGCAATTGAGTTTATTATTGTGCTCAAAAAGATGGTTGTCCTCCGTAGACCCATTAACACTTCTTTATGACCTGATCTTTGACATGTGTGAGGAAAAAGCCCCCATTTAGCCCTTTGAACACACATTTAAAATTCACTGTATGTCTAATAAATCAATATATTTGTTTTTTAATGAAAAGAAAAAGATATATATGTAATTTATTTCCCTGAGCCTTCTTTGGCCCTTTCAATGCTCAGTCTGATCGTGTGGGCGTTAGGAAACAAATGTAAAGATATTTACATACATAGCCCTGATTGTGTTTTAAATTCTTTTTTTATTTCACCTTTATTTAGCCAGGTAGGCCAGTTGAGAACAAGTTCTATTTTACAACTGCGACCTGGCCAAGATAAAGCAAAGCAGTGCGACAGAAACAAAAACACAGAGTTACACATGGAATAAACAAGCGTACAGTCAATAACGCAATAGAAAAATCTATGTACAGTGTGTGAAAATGTAGTGAGGTAAGGCAATAAATAGGCCATAGTAGCAAAGTAATTACAATTTAGCAGATTAACACTGGAGTGATAGATGAGCAGATGATGGTGTGTAAGTATTGATACTGGTGTGCAAAAGAGCAGCAAAGTAAATAAAACCAATATGGGGATAAGGTAGGTAGATTGGGTGGGCTATTTACAGATGGACTATGTACAGCTGCAGCGATCGGTTAACTGCTCAGATAGCTGATGTTTAAAGTTAGTGAGGGAAATGTAAGTCTCCAGATTCAGTGATTTTTTTGCAATTCGTTCCAGTTACTGGCAGCAAAGAAACTGGAAGGAAAGGCGGCCAAAAGAGGTGTTGGCTTTGGGGATGACCAGTGAGATATACTTGCTGGAGCGTGTGCTACGGGTGGGTGTTGTTATCATGACCAGTGAGCTGAGATAAGGCGGAGCTTCACCTAGCATAGACTTATAGATGACCTGGAACCAGTGGGTCTGGGACTAATATGTAGCGAGGGCCAGCCGACTAGGGCGTACAGGTCGCAGTGGTGGATGGCATACGGCACTTTGGTAACAAAACGCTGTGATGGACTATATCCAATTTGCTGAGTAGAGTATTGGAAGCTATTTTGTAGATGACATCGCCCATCGCGGCGGGAGTGAAGGAGACTTTGTTGCGAAATAGAAAGCTGATTTTAGATTTAATTTTGGATTGGAGATGTTTGATATGAGTCTGGAAGGAGAGTTTACAGTCTAGCCAGACACCTAGGTACTTATAGATGTCCACGTATTCTAGGTCAGAACCGTCCAGAGCAGTGATGCTAGTCGGGAGGGTGGGTGCGGGCATCGAACGGTTGAAAAGCATGCATTTGGTTTGCTAGCGTTTAAGAGCAGTTGGAGGCCACAGAAGGAGTGTTGTATGGCATTGACGCTCGTTTGGAGGTTAGTTAACACAGTGTCCAAAGAAGGGCCAGATGTATACAGTATGGTGTCGTCTGCATAGAGGTGGATCAGGAAATCACCCACAGCAAGAGCGACATCGTTGATATATACAGAGAAAAGTGTCGGCCCGAGAATTTAACCTTGTGGTACCCCCATAGAGACTGCCAGAGGTCCCGGGCAACAGGCCCTCCAATTTTACACACTGAACTCTGTCTGCGAAGTAGTTGGTGAACCAGGCGAGGCAGTCATTTGAGAAACCAAGGCTATTAAGTCTGCCGATAAGAATACGGTGATTGACAGAGTCGAAAGCCTTGGCTAGGTCAATGAAGACGGCTGCACAGTACTGTATTATATCGAGGGTGGTTATGATATCGTTTGGGACCTTGAGTGTGGCTGAGGTGCACCTGTGACCAGCTCGGACACCGGATTGCACAGCGGAGAAGGTACGGTGGTTTAGGATGGTTTAGAGCCCACCCACTTACCCAGCTGAACTGTTATCGGTCTATTATAATCAGATCACATTGCGATGTCATGATGTGGGCAAAAGTTCCATTCCACCTGAACAGGCTGAAATTACATGCAATTCTTTTGAAAGTGTTCTTACACCAAAAGGCCATTATCATCATTGTCACAATTTCAGTGTTATTTCGACCTCATAGTGTGGAAATATTATTTAAAAAAGCAGGAAAATCATTTTTTTAACTGCACTGCCGCTTTACTGGATTTTAGTTAATGTATCATGCATTTTTCTCCCCCTCAATGATTTGACCTTCAAGTGGCCAGGGGTGTGGCTTAGCGAAGGGACACAGGTATACATTCTGGTTCAGCTCAACTCTCCTTTCAACTAAAATAGTTTTCTCAACAGACTCCTGTCACAAGCTGAAATCGTCCAGTTAACATGACCGAATACAAACAGTGCAGCTATTCCCTCCGCAAGGCTATCAAACAAGCTAAGCGTCAGTATAGAGACAAAGTAGAATCTCAATTCAACGGATCAGACACAAGAGGTATGTGGCAGGGTCTACAGTCAATCACGGACTTCAAGAAGAAAACCAACCCAGTCACGGACCAGGATGCCTTGCTTCCAGGCAGACTAAATAACTTTTTTGCCCGCTTTGAGGACAATACAGTGCCACTGACACGGCCTGCAACGAAAACATGCGGACACTCCTTCACTGCAGCCGAGGTGAGTAAAACATTTAAACGTGTTAACTCTTGCAAGGCTGCAGGCCCAGACGGCATCCCCAGCCGCGCCCTCAGAGCATGCGCAGACCAGCTGGCTGGTGTGTTTACGGACATATTCAATCAATCCCTATACCAGTCTGCTGTTCCCGCATGCTTCAAGAGGGCCACCATTGTTCAAGGTTCCCAAGAAAGCTAAGGTAACTGAGCTAAACGACTACCGCCCCGTAGCACTCACTTCCGTCATCATGAAGTGCTTTGAGAGACTAGTCAAGGACCATATCACCTCCACCCTACCTGACACCCTAGACCCACTCCAATTTGCTTACCGCCCAAATAGGTCCACAGACGATGCAATCTCAACCACACTGCACACTGCACTAACCCATCTGGACAAGAGGAATACCTATGTGAGAATGCTGTTCATCGACTACAGCTCGGCATTTAACACCATAGTACCCTCCAAGCTCGTCATCAAGCTCGAGACCCTGGGTCTCGACCCCGCCCTGTGCAACTGGGTACTGGACTTCCTGATGGGCCGCCCCAGGTGGTGAGGGTAGGCAACAACATCTCCACCCCGCTGATCCTCAACACTGGGGCCCCACAAGGGTGCGTTCTGAGCCCTCTCCTGTACTCCCTGTTCACCCACGACTGCGTGGCCACGCACGCCTCCAACTCAATCATCAAGTTTGCGGACGACACAACAGTGGTAGGCTTGATTACCAACAACGACGAGACGGCCTACAGGGAGGAGGTGAGGGCCCTCGGAGTGTGGTGTCAGGAAAATAACCTCACACTCAACGTCAACAAAACTAAGGAGATGATTGTGGACTTCAGGAAACAGCAGAGGGAACACCCCCCTATCCACATCGATGGAACAGTAGTGGAGAGAGTAGTAAGTTTTAAGTTCCTCGGCATACACATCACAGACAAACTGAATTGGTCCACTCACACAGACAGCATCGTGAAGAAGGCGCAGCAGCGCCTCTTCAACCTCAGGAGGCTGAAGAAATTCGGCTTGTCACCAAAAGCACTCACAAACTTCTACAGATGCACAATCGAGAGTATCCTGGCGGGCTGTATCACCGCCTGGTACGGCAACTGCTCCACCCACAACCGTAAGGCTCTCCAGAGGGTAGTGAGGTCTGCACAACGCATCACCGGGGGCAAACTACCTGCCCTCCAGGACACCTACACCACCCGATGTTACAGGAAGGCCATAAAGATCATCAAGGACAACAACCACCCGAGCCACTGCCTGTTCACCCCGCTATCATCCAGAAGGCGAGGTCAGTACAGGTGCATCAAAGCTGGGACCGAGAGACTGAAAAACAGCTTCTATCTCAAGGCCATCAGACTGTTAAACAGCAACCACTAACATTGAGTGGCTGCTGCCAACACACTGACTCAACTCCAGCCACTTTAATAATGGGAATTGATGGGAAATGATGTAAAATATATCACTAGCCACTTTAAACAATGCTACCTAATATAATGTTTACACACCCTACATTATTAATCTCATATGTATACGTATATACTGTACTCTATATCATCTACTGCATCCTTATGTAATACATGTATCACTAGCCACTTTAACTATGCCACTTTGTTTACATACTCATCTCATATGTATATACTGTACTCGATACCATCTACTGTATCTTGCCTATGCTGCTCTGTACCATCACTCATTCATATATCATTCATATATCTTTATGTACATATTCTTTGTCCCCTTACACTGTGTATAAGACAGTAGTTTTGGAATTGTTAGTTAGATTACTTGTTGGTTATTACTGCATTGTCGGAACTAGAAGCACAAGCATTTCACTACACTCGCATTAACATCTGCTAACCATGTGTATGTGACAAATAAAATTTGATTTGATTTGATTTAAAGAGTCAGGGTTCAGAGGAAGGAAGGAGAGGGGTCACAGATGTTTTCCAGCAATGAGGTCCGCTCAGTGTTGCTCGCAGTCAAAAAATGTCAATTAATACATCACTAATGTGCAGATGTAGTCCTCTTAAGTATTTTCCGCATCCAAAGTCGTTAGTTTTCCTTTTTTTTCACCGTCACTACCAGTCCGTTTCCTGTATTTGCAAAACATGTTTCCCTCTAGGCCATTTCCCCTGTTATGCTTGTTTAATGTTCAGTTGTCCAGGCAAGGCTTTTGATGAATGTACCGTATGTGTGAGCACCATCGGCGATGGCAATCAATCAAGTGAAACGATTCAAACACATTGTAAACAGCCTCTCTGTTTTGACATGAAGGGTTGGACCGTAAGACAAGGGGGACCGTGGTGCATATAAAGAGGGTGTCCGGTTACTCACGCTAATGGGGTGTGTATATTTGGACATTTTCAGCCTGGTTTGTTGTGGTCAATTTGTCCATGTGTCACTGAATGTTTTTGCTGTGGTTAACCCCAGTGTGTGTGTCAATCAACTGCAGGTAAGGCACTGAAGCCAACTGACATCGGCATGCTGAGCATAAATCGGAGCTGTACAGAGGATCCTGTTAGTTTATCAGTGTTTCTCCACCAGCTTCTGCGTCAATGTCTCATCACATCATATCCCTATAAGGATATCAATCAGTCAACGACAGCTGCAGCTAGCGTTGTGGTTTTTATTCGAGGTAGACCGTATTACTCCAAATCATTTGCAATGCAACAGTTTCCCAATTGGATCATGTGCATACACTATCTGCATACACTATCTCCATTCCTTGCCCTCGTGAATTTACAGTGAAATTAACGGCATTGGAAAAACAGCCAAAGTGCTTTTGACATAAGCGCAGATGATTTGTGCTGTCAAAATGGGTCCTTTTGTGTAAGCTGCCAAACCTATTGATCCTAGATCAGTGTCTTACTTCCATTTATCAGAATAGAGAGCTTGTGGCCTAGTGTGACTGAAAGGGGATTCTGTGGCTGGCTCTGAGTGTGGGGCGGCAGTCCTAGACGTCTTGGGTGTCATAGATGTGACTCTGTGACGTTATCCACCTATGACAGTGCATCTCAGGCCACATGAAAGAGCCCCCTCCACCCTTCCCACAAAACCACATCACAGACCCTCCAGGTTGACTCTGTACTTACAGTTCCCTATGCTAATACATGCAGGAGTGCCCCATCAAAGGCCTGCAATGATTGGCAGGCATATTAATTCCATGCATACAGTGCCTTGCGAAAGTATTCGGCCCCCTTGAACTTTGCGACCTTTTGCCACATTTCAGGCTTCAAACATAAAGATATAAAACTGTATTTTTTTGTGAAGAATCAACAACAAGTGGGACACAATCATGAAGTGGAACGACATTTATTGGATATTTCAAACTTTTTTAACAAATCAAAAACTGAAAAAATGGGCGTGCAAAATTATTCAGCCCCTTTACTTTCAGTGCAGCAAACTCTCTCCAGAAGTTCAATGAGGATCTCTGAATGATCCAATGTTGACCTAAATGACTAATGATGATAAATACAATCCACCTGTGTGTAATCAAGTCTCCGTATAAATGCACCTGCACTGTGATAGTCTCAGAGGTCCGTTAAAAGCGCAGAGAGCATCATGAAGAACAAGGAACACACTAGGCAGGTCCGAGATACTGTTGTGAAGAAGCTTAAAGCCGGATTTGGATACAAAAAGATTTCCCAAGCTTTAAACATCCCAAGGAGCACTGTGCAAGCGATAATATTGAAATGGAAGGAGTATCAGACCACTGCAAATCTACCAAGACCTGGCCGTCCCTCTAAACTTTCAGCTCATACAAGGAGAAGACTGATCAGAGATGCAGCCAAGAGGCCCATGATCACTCTGGATGAACTGCAGAGATCTACAGCTGAGGTGGGAGACTCTGTCCATAGGACAACAATCAGTCGTATATTGCACAAATCTGGCCTTTATGGAAGAGTGGCAAGAAGAAAGCCATTTCTTAAAGATATCCATAAAAAGTGTTGTTTAAAGTTTGCCACAAGCCACCTGGGAGACACACCAAACATGTGGAAGAAGGTGCTCTGGTCAGATGAAACCAAAATTGAACTTTTTGGCAACAATGCAAAACGTTATGTTTGGCGTAAAAGCAACACAGCTCATCACCCTGAACACATCATACCCACTGTCAAACATGGTGGTGGCAGCATCATGGTTTGGGCCTGCTTTTGTTCAGCAGGGACAGGGAAGATGGTTAAAATTGATGGGAAGATGGATGGAGCCAAATACAGGACCATTCTGGAAGAAAACCTGATGGAGTCTGCAAAAGACCTGAGACTGGGACGGAGATTTGTCTTCCAACAAGACAATGATCCAAAACATAAAGCAAAATCTACAATGGAATGGTTCAAAAATAAACATATCCAGGTGTTAGAATGGCCAAGTCAAAGTCCAGACCTGAATCCAATCGAGAATCTGTGGATAGAACTGAAAACTGCTGTTCACAAATGCTCTCCATCCAACCTCACTGAGCTCGAGCTGTTTTGCAAGGAGGAATGGGAAAAAATTTCAGTCTCTCGATGTGCAAAACTGATAGAGACATACCCCAAGTGACTTACAGCTGTAATCGCAGCAAAAGGTGGCGCTACAAAGTATTAACTTAAGGGGGCTGAATAATTTTGCACGCCCAATTTTTCAGTTTTTGATTTGTTAAAAAAGTTTGAAATATCCAATAAATGTCGTTCCATTTCATGATTGTGTCCCACTTGTTGTTGATTCTTCATAAAAAAATACAGTTTTATATCTTTATGTTTGAAGCCTGAAATGTGGCAAAAGGTCGCAAAGTTCAAGGGCGCCGAATACTTTCGCAAGGCACTGTATATATGCAATGCATGTTGTGCCACATATACTGTACAGCCCGTTTAGATCAACTGGGGCATTTCAAATAAAGGGTGGGGAAAGAAAGAGGTTAGTCACCAGCCTCACTTGGCAGTTATGGTTGAAAGCTTTAGGATGAAACTGGTTTGGTGAAGGTATTTTTTTCTTCAGAAAGCACTCAAATGTGGGGCGAACATGAATGGAGTGTAATAACGTAGGGTACATCAGACTTTAAGAGTTTACCTATAGTTCATCAACCACAACAAGACAAATACTAATGCATTGTCATGTGCTATTCAAGTCATTTACATGTCACATTAAATAAGAAATATGTGTAATTGCAAGTTTCATATTCAGAAAGTTTACCAGTAGCATCTGTTGAAGAATTCTGAGCACATATCCTAGAATAGCCATCCATGTTGTTCTCTGGATTGGGGTCTCACGTAAATAGTAAGTGATTCGATGCTTTATGTCACAGAGGATCACATTTTTATATATGCATTAATATCCTGTTTCACTGTACTATCAGGACGTGGATGCCTGGCCCTGAGCCCAGTTGAAATCCGTTAGGACTTACCAGGCAAGCGCTCTCTACTCATGGGCCGTAATATTGTTGATTGACACCATGGCGGGTCAGCCCATTGACTTTATGGCCCACTGGACGATAGAGACCTCACTGGTCTCTGAGGCGGAGTCGAAATACTAGAGCTGGTCGTTTGGTACTTGTAGCACCGTTGTGTGTTAGCGTTACTCAATACTTGCTAAAGCATTACTCAACACTTGTTATTAAAGCATTACTCAATACTTGTTATAGCACCGCTTTGTGTTAGCATTACTCAATACTTTTCATAGCACCACTTTGTGTTAGCATTACTCAATACTTGTTATAGCACCGCTTTGTGTTAGCATTACTCAATACTTGTTATAGCACCGCTTTGTGTTAGCATTACTCAACACTTGTTATAGCACCGCTTTGTGTTAGCGTTACTCAATACTTGCTAAAGCATTACTCAACACTTGTTATTAAAACATTATTCAATACTTGTTATAGCACCGCTTTGTGTTAGCAATACTCAACAGTTGTTACAGCACTGCTTTGTGTTAGCATTACTTAACACTTGTTATAGCACCGCTTTGTGTTAGCATTACTCAACACTTGTTATAGCACCGCTTTGTGTTAGCATTACTCAATACTTGTTATAGCACCGCTTTGTGTTAGCATTACTCAACACTTGTTATAGCACCGCTTTGTGTTAGCATTACTCAATACTTGTTATAGCACCGCTTTGTGTTAGCATTACTCAATACTTGTTATAGCACCGCTTTGTGTTAGCATTACTCAACACTTGTTATAGCACCGCTTTGTGTTAGCATTACTTAACACTTGTTATAGCACCACTTTGTGTTAGCATTACTCAACAGTTGTTATAGCACCCCTTTTCTGAAAGACATGGGCTCACACCTACGCAAACACTAACAAAACATACACATATCCATCCACACGTGCCATACAGATGTGACCTGCCTACCCTCTGTGATCCGATATACCCAGGTTTTTTTCAGGGGTCAGAGCTTTCTGGCCACAGGTAGAGATAGAAGCACCATCCACTCTGTCCTGACTCAGACTTTGCAACGTTGCAATCCAAGCTAGCACCGCTCCAGGTAGGTTAAACGGAATGCGCATGCACATACACAAACACACAGGCACATATACCGAAGCTTCAAGCAGCTGTGATGTGAGATTTAATCAAAGAGCTTTCTGACTTCAAGACGACCTAAATGTTTCAAAATGACTTGAACGCGTATTCTGATTGTTGTTCGCTCATGCAGGACTTGCCTTGAATTATACTATTGCACACGTAATACACTGTTGGATACACAAACAGATGTGTACATTTTATGGGGCAATTGCTATGGAATTCCAAACAAACAGTGAATGCCATATGGTGCACTAAGTGGGGGCTTGGAAAGAAAATTCTGTTTTGTCCATCTTCAGAAGGCAGAGTAGGGACTGGAAGGACATCAAGAAACAACAGAGAGAGAGAGAGAGCGATTACAAGACAAGCCACTATCGCTCTCATTCACTGACTTTTTTTTGGTGCCATATGGTGCTCTTCATTCTATGAAAGCCTGGAGGACAGGGAACCTGGAGTGAGCATGGCCCTTTTACAAATGGAACGTAGGTCTTCTACCAAGGCTACTCACTTTGAGTTTTAGAATGGTGTCGGGTGTGTTTAGTCCCCCTCCGAATGAATCCTTATTACCAGCGATTTGATTGGTTTCATGTTTAACAGAACTAGAGACTCTGAAGTAACTACTAGATTAAACCAGCCAGGATAGGGGCTTTGCAAGGCCTACTGAATATCCTTATCAAACATTTCTATTAGATACTATAATACCTTGCTTAATTTGAGCCAGTTTGCTACAGCAGGAAAATAATCCTGCAACAACAGAAAATATTAATTGTTATGTGGATTATAATTAATGGACATTTTTGTAGAGGTTGACAAACATTTCGTAAGGGAAATTCAAGTGTAAATTACAAACTTCAGAAGCCGTTTTATACTTCAAATACACTCCAAATGTTACATTTCCTATTGCTATTCTGCAACAGGTTGATCAAATGAAGATCCTACATCTGTTTCTGCTTCGCTTACGGACACTAATATTGCTGTAGCAACCACATCATTAAGGCGCCTATTCTATGACCTCACCGTAGGGATAGGGTTCGGACTTATGATTAAAATCCATGTCTTTGCCTAAAAAGCTCAAGATATCTGGTCATTTCTGTTCTCTCTCCAAGCCACCCTGGAATTTGCTACTGGTCTACTTCAGAGCATGGATTTGTCAGTCGGCTGGCTCTTGAGGAAGGATTTCATTAGCATCTTAAAGGGTAAAAGTTTCCCATTGATTTAGGCGTGTCTTTGCGATTGGATATAAGCCAGGAATGGGGTATGTTTTGGCTGCATAATGCTCTGGGAAAGGAAGGTTAGCTCCAGGGGCGCCACTTTGGTTTTAAAAGTGGGGGGGACATAACCTGGCATGGGGTCTGGGGGTCCTAACCTTGAATTGTTTTGGCCATGTAAAGCTAATTTCCTGTATTTTTACACAATCCAATATACCGTCTCTATTTAGAAAAGTAAGAAAAAATGCCCACTGTCATCAAGCTAGGTAAGGGATCATGTTTTAGTGATTAATAAGATTGAACTAGATCAAAGTCAATTCAATAAGAAATATTGTGTTGCACCTTTAACCAACAGCCTAACAAATTAACAACTCCTTGCAAAAATTCAAAGACTTTTGATTGTCTTTATTAAGACATCCTCTATAAAAAAAATTCAGCCAGACCGACCAGCCAGCCCGAGCCGCCCTCACGCCCGACCCCCACAAGTTTAGTCAATAACTCAACTCTCTCCCAACACAATTTCCTTTCCAGTTCACACCGTACATTTTTCTAATTCCCAAGGGAAAGGTTTGGAAACAAAGAACTTAACAACAAAAAAACAAATACACCTCAAATATACATTGACACACAGAAACATCAAATCCTCCACATCGTTAATTTCATAGGATAAACAGTACCGTAGAGCTCTTTTTACTTGCACACAATATAGCTGGGTTGCCCCTTCCTGTCCGTAGTGGTCTACCACCCTGCAGCGCCCAAATCCAACACACCCCACTCAGCTATAGGATCTTAGTGAAACATTCATTATTTCGGGTGTGTTAGGCCAAGACAGCAGACCCCCAGGGCCAGACCCCCAGGGCCAGGACTGAGCAGCCCAGCAGCTACAGCTTGCCTAAATTGTTATCCCCTCCCCCCGACGTGGGCATGTTTTCAATACAGCCTCCTTTTGTCATACTGTATTCCATATAAGTCATCCAGACCTTATGGAAGTTGCCCACTATACCCTTAATCTTGTAATAAATCAAATATCGTGATGCATAACTTGGACATTGTGGGAGGATCACCAACCTTTCAATTAATGCCAATGCATTACTTAGCCGCTATAAATGCTTGGTTACACAGTTTCTTCAGATAACAGTCTCCAGTATCAACATTTCCAAGCAAACAAAAACAGAGAGAAGGGAGAATCTGTAGACATGCGGAGATAAAAGAACACACTCTTTGCCAGAATTAAGCCAACCTTCACAAGACCATAACATACGCCAATATGTCCCCTTTTGTGTTTTACACCTCCAGCAGAGGAATAACATTTCTGAGTGCATGATATTCAGTTTCACTGGCATCTAGTACGTTCTATGGTTTTAAACTGCAGTAATTTATTTCTGAGTTGACAGGAACATCAGCGGGCATTCAAACACATCTGTATCCATTCATCATCATCATCCTCATCAATAGCTTCTACCAGGTCTTCCTCACATTTCTGTTTGACATGTTTTGTGCCTTTTTATCAACCACATACAGTTTGGAAATCAACTTTGGAGGTTTTGTCAGACTGCCATAAAATAGCATCTGGCTTGTCCAGTGTTTGCTGCACAAGGAGAATAACGTGTTGTATGTGCAGAAATTCACCTCACCTCCATCATAGACTGGTCTTCTCTGGCTGCCTGAGCTTGCTGAGACTCCTGTCACCATCTGATCCTCTTAAAATGACGCATGACAAAGAATTACCTTGGTGTACATTTTTACATGATATTATCCAACAATCGAATCAATGGTTCAGTCATTTAAATGACCATTACTCCCAAATCCCAGACTGTAGCTTTAAGCTTAAGCTGCTGTCCTGTAGCTACTATAGGTCTACCCATCAATTCAAAATGGAACTTTGTATCATTCACTGATATTGTTAATATACTGCTCCGTAGACTGGTCTTCCCTGGCTGTCTGACCCTGCTGGGACCCCTTGCACCAGCTGATTCTGCTAAAACATAATGAGCATAGTGTTGGGTACTGACTGCACCAGAGGGCTGCATTCCCGCTGGGATTATTGCAGCTTGGGCGCTCAGACAGAAGATTAAAATGTATTTTTTATTTTTTTAACAGATTATTTGGAAACGGTCCTCTTTCTGCTTTGTATGCGTTAGCATACCTATTATATTAAAAGCACATGTTTTTAGCTGCTCAAACTTCAGTAGCCTACCCCTCCTAGTTGGGCGTGAGAGTTCAAGTGTGCCTAGTATGTGTGGTCTCACTGAAATAGTGTAGGCTGCCAACATGGGCAGAGAATCACGTGGAAGTTAACTTGAATATAAAATGTACTTAAATATGATCAGGCTAGTGTGCTACAGTGTCTTTAAATAAATATTTATAATGGAAGAAGTGGAGGGCACTCAACCAACGTGAGTCAAGTCAAATCAAATCAAATGTTATTTGTCACATGTGCCGAATACAACTGGTGTAGACCTTACAGTGAAATGCTTACTTGCCAACAATGCAGTTTTAAGGAAAAACCTAAAAAAAAAGTAAGAGATAAGAATGACAAATCATTCAAGAGCAGTGGTAAAATAACAATAGAGGGCTATATACAGGGGTAATGTGCAGGGGCACCGGTGTCGAGGTATTATGTACATGTAGGTAGAGTTATTAAAGTGACTATGCATAGATAATAACAGAGAGTAGCAGCAGCATAGAAGGGGTGGGGGGGGGGCAATGCAAATAATCTGGGTAGCCATTTGATTAGATGTTCAAGTGCAATCAAAAAATGAAATCATCATTGAAAAGGAAAAGGCACAATGCCCACAAAGGTTTTTCATTACCCACAAACCTTTTCATTTTCAATAAGAATTGAGTACCCATTTATTTGTCTCTGCCTGCAAATCGTCCTTCTAAAAGGTAGGCTACAGCGCATTCGGAAAGTATTCAGACCTGTAACGGTATTCGTAGTCTGAAGAAAGAGGAATCATCGGACCAAAGCACAGCGTGGTAAGTGTTCATGCTTCTTTATTAAAACTGAACACTATAACAAAAGAACAAAGGGAATAACCGAAACAGTCCTGAAAGGTGCAAAACACTAAACAGAAATTACTACCCACAAAAACCCTGTGGGAAAAAGCCACCTAAGTATGGTTCCCAATCAGAAACAACGATAGACAGCTGTTCCTGATTGAGAACAATACCCGGCCAAAACAAAGAAATACAAAAACATAGAAAAAGGAACATAGAATGCCCACCCAAATCACAACCTGACCAAACCAAAATAGAGGCATAAAAAGCTCTAAGGTCAGGGCGTGACACAGACCCCTTGACTTTTTCCACATTTTATTACGTTACAGCCTTATTCCAAAATGGATTAAATAAAGAAAATATCCTCATCAATCTACACAAAATACCCCATAATGACAAAGCTAAAACAAGTTTTTAGAAATGTTCCCTTGACTCAAAATAGAGCTCCGGTGCATCCTGTTTCCATTGATCATCCTTGAGATGTTTCAACAACTTGATTGGAGTCCACCTGTGGTAAATTCAATTGATTGGACATGATTTGGAAAGGCACACCTGTCTGTATAAAGTCCCACAGTTGACAGTGCATGTCATAGCAAAAACAAGCCATGAGGTCAAAGGAATTGTCCAGAGAGCTCTGAGACAGAATTGTGTCGAGGCACAGATCTGGGAAGGGTACCAAAATGTTTGTGCAGCATTGAGTCTGTGATAGAAGATTGGAACAACCAAGACTCTTCCTAGAGCTGGCCGCCCAGCCAAACTGAGCAATCGGGGTAGAAGAGCCTTGGTCAGCGAGGTGACCAAGAACCCAATGGTCACTGACAGAGCTTCAGAGTTCCTCTGGGGAGATGGGAGAACCTTCCAGAAGGACAACCATCTCTGCAGCAATCCACCAATCAGGCCTTTATGGTAGAGTGGCCAAACAAAAGCCACTCCTCAGTAAAAGGCACATGACAGCCTGCTTGGAGTTTGCCAAAAGACACCTAAAGGACTCTCAGACCATGAGAAACAAGATTCTCTGGTCTGATAAAACCCAGATTGAACTCTTTGGCCTGAATGCCAAGTATCACGTCCGGAGGAAACCTGCCACCATTCCTACGGTGAAGCATGGTGGTGGGGATGTTTTTCAGAGGCAGGGACTGATAGACTAGTCAGGATCGAGGGAAAGATGAACAGAGCAAAGTAAAGATAATTCCTTGATGAAAACCTGCTCCAGAGCGCTCAGGTTCTCAGACTGGGGCAAAGTTTCCCCTTCCAAAAGAACAACGACCCTAAGCACACAGCCAAGACAACGCAAGAGTGCCTTCGGGACAAGTCTCTGAATATCCTTGAGTGGCCCAGCCAGAGCCCAGACTTGAACACGATTGAACATCTCTGGAGAGACCTGAAAATAGCTGTGCAGCGACGCACCCCATCCAACCTGACAGCGCTTGAGAGGATTGTGAGAAATTCCCCAAATACAGGTGTGCCAAGCTTGTAGCTTCATACCCAAGAAGACTCAAGGCTGTAATCGCTGCCAAAGGTGCTTAGTAAAGTGTCTGAATACTTATGTAAATGTAATTTTTGT
This sequence comes from Oncorhynchus masou masou, assembly GCF_036934945.1. NCBI lineage: Eukaryota > Metazoa > Chordata > Actinopteri > Salmoniformes > Salmonidae > Oncorhynchus > Oncorhynchus masou. The sequence goes on from NC_088224.1 coordinate 36,722,050, forward strand.
ATATATATATTTCTTTACATATATACATTTGAAAACATTTCTAAAAAGCTGTTTTTGATTTGTCATTATGGGGTATTGTGTGTAGCTTGATGAGGGGAAAAACAATTTAATCCATTTTAGAATAAGGCTGTAACATAACAAAATGTGGAAAAAGTCCAGGGGTCTGAATACTTTCTGATTGCGCTGTATATCCTATAGGACTATGCAAAACATAGCAAGTGTCGCTGTCATTAATCTTGTTGCTTCCAGTTCAGTAGCCATACCTATGAGATTAGGTGTACTTGTGGTCTCAATTAAATAGAACAGGCTATAGCCTATGCATGGGCGGAGAAGGACAGGGCAGTTATCTTTCCAAGGAAATGTACTTCCTAAATAGGCCTATGATTAGGCTAAAATTTACTACATTGACTAGATATAGGACTAAATACTGATCACTTATATTTCTCAGTCTGAAAATGTATATAAAACTGTCTCAAGAGAAATTGCAGCCCCGTCGATGAGAATCGGGGCGTGCTCGGTCCTCCTTATCTTCTAGATGATTGTGGACTGTGGAGCAGGTTGAGAGCTTCAAGTTCCTTGGGGTCCACATCACCAACAAACTAACATGGTCCAAGCACACCAAGACAGTCGTGAAGAGGGCACGACAAAACCTATTCCTCCTCAGGAGACTGAAAATATTTGGCATGGGTCCTCAGATCCTCAAAAGGTTCTACGTCTGCACCATCGAAAGCTGGTTGCATCACTGCCTGGTATGGCAACTGCTCAGACTCCGATTGCAAGGCACTACAGAGGGTAGTGTGTAAGGCCCAGTACATCACTGGGGCAAAGCTTCCTGCCATTCCAGGACCTCTATACCAGGCGGTGTCAGAGGAAGGCTCTAGTCATGGACTGTTTTCTCTGCTACCGCACGGCAAGCGGTAGCCAAGTCTAGGTCCAAGAGGCTTCTAAACAGCTTTTACCCTCAAGCCATAAGACTCCTGAACATCTTATCAAATGGCTACCCAGACTATTTGGAATCCCCTACGCCACTGCTGCTCTCTGTTTATTATCTATGCATAGTGACTGTAATGCTCCGGGTGTCGTGGGTGTGGAGTCAAATGCAGGAGACAGAGAGTTTAATGCTGTGTGTCTTTAATAGCACCAACGCACCACAGGGTGCTCACAATAGTTACGTTCCCAAACACAGGGAATCAAAATGTACAACGAAAAATACACGACCAAGTACTAACACGTACCTCTACAACAGAGCCGAAGGTTACACTGAAATAATCCCGCACAACAACCAGGCGGGCCGGCTGTCTAATAAAGACAAACTAATTAAACCTAAACAGGTGCTACCACTAAACATACAAGGAGGGGGAGGAAAGACAATCAGTGGTAGCTAATAGGCCGGTGACGACACCGCCCGAGCGCCACCCGCCTGGGAAAGGGAACCACCCTCGGTCGGACTCGTGACAGTGACTTTAATAACTCTACCTACATGTACATATTACCTCAATTACCTCGACTAAACGGTGCTCCCGCACATTGACTCTGTACCGGTACCCCCTGTATATTGTCTCGCTATTGTTATTTTACTGCTGCTCTTTAACTATTTGTTACTTTTATTTCTTATTCGTATTCGGGTTTTTTTTAACTGCATTGTTGGTTAGGGGCTTGTAAGTAAGCATTTCACTGTAAGGTCTACTACACCTGTTGTATTTGGCACATGTGACGAATCAAATTTGATTTGATTTGAAGTCACTCCTACTCTGCTCTCTTCAAATTACATCTATCATATTGGCTGATATAGCCCAGTAATACACTGTAAGGGCCATGTGAGAATCTCTGATAATTTAACATATTTCTTAAGTTCCGTTTGCGCATTTGATATTGCCTGACAGGGCAGGGCGCAAAATTGGGACCATGGCTGGCAAAGTGAGCTGCGTCACATACTGTACGCTTCAAATAGCATTGCAGGACTGGAGTTGGGTTTAGGACCAGTTCATGCAGTAGCGGGTGGGAATCGGACAGAAAGCCAGCGGGTGAAGGCGGGAGAGGGATGGAGAACTCTATACTGCACAGACCTCTACTGGACAACATGACAGTGAAGCCTGTATTGTTAGAGCTGTTTATTACTTTGTCCGTGTGAAAAGTAGGGAATTGGCTAATGAAAACTGACAGATCAATAACGTTACATTGTCATACTGACAAATACAACTCATATTGCACTGAGAAAAAACTTCAATCATTTATCAATCTTCAATAGTTTGGCAGATGTGTTTATCGTTTGATTCAGGTCTAGTGTGATTGAGGCAAGAATAATAGCTAACGTTATCTCTCTCTAATGGTAGAACAACTGGCGAAAGCGAGCCAAGTTCATTTACTTCTGAAACGGGACAAAACAAAGGCTACAAAAAACACTTCCAATAGAAAACAACAGCTGTTAGATAGTAATAATAGCCACTTCATATCGCTATCTGACAGATAGAGGTTAGAGCTGACCTGGCTGTAGTAGCTACGCTAGCTGGTAGCTTAGAATAAGCTACCAACTAGTGTAGCTTACTCATTCACCCCAGTCAAGAGGGGATGAAATATTAGCAAATGTTTCATCCCCTAGTGGTCAGAGCGTTGGGCCAGTAACCGAAAGGTTGCTGGATCAAATACCCAAGCTGACAAGGTCTGTCGCTCTGCCCCTGAGCAAGGCAGTTAGCCCACTGTTCCCTGGGTGCCAAAGATGTGGATGTTGATTCAGAGGGGTTGGAGTAAATACGGAAGACACATTTCAGTTGAAGGCATTCAGTTGTACAACTGATTAGGTTTTCCCCTAATGTTGCATGTCAATTACAATACTAGCTCAGGACTGCAAATAATATTTAAAAAAACATGTTAAGTCAAACAGCAGTTACCTTGCCAGCTACATCAGTCAACTAAAGAGTAGCCAGTTTTTGCTCTGCTTGCTTTTAAAACTTGGTGAAAGAGCACAACACAAACACAATGAACTATGCTCAACTCGCCAGTGCTGGTCCATCCAGCCTTCGAGATGCTTTGCCTTCACACAGCCTGTCAGTCCACTCTGTGGTGTCCGTGCGGTCCTAAATCCAGCCAGCTGACCGCTCTAAACAGTCTTAAAGCACAGCGTTGCCACTGAAACTGGGGGGGGACAAAAATGCAATTTCAGAATGTGGGGGGGACATGACCCCCCCATCCCGTCCGTCCTCAAAGACAGTTGCACCCCTGGTTAGCTAACTATTCGCATGGCATACTGTATGGGTAATAGTTGGCGACTATCATTGTAATGAAACAGACAATGATGTAGGTGGCAGAAGTTAGGCATTGGCGAAGGGACATTTGGAAACAGAAAAAATGTCATTGAAAAAGACCTTTCTGTCTCTCCGGGGACGTGAAAGGGCACCATTGTAACAAGAAATAGAGGAAAAGTTGTTTTTTTCTCAAGCTCAAAGCCGACCATTCAGAAAAAAGGAGTTAAAGAATCTGAGTAATGCTGAATGTGTGTGAGAGAGAGGGGGGAAATCAAGGGATGCAGAAACATTAAATAAATATCACAGCTGGGGCAGTAAAAATGAAAAAAAGAGAGGGGGAGTGTTGCGAATGAAATATTTTACTTCAGTGCTTTGAAGGAGGGCTGTTTACCTGGCTGTTGACTCAGAGTTAATGAGCGGGTTAACGTGACATTAGGCACAGTGGGACCTAGTGTTGGTGGGACAGTACACCTAGTGTTTGTCCCACCAGTCGCTTTGGTCCCACTTTGTTCAGTGAACTTGGAACATGCTAATTTCACTGAAGTAGCTATGGTATATAGAAATGCACTTAACAAATCACTTTCCGTTCCAGATTGTTAGGGATATTGCAACACACAGTGCTTGTATGTGAAGCGTATGAATTGAACCAAATCTGGTGAGTTATGGCAAGCTCCATATAAATACCCCTATTGAGACTACTGTAGGTCATTTTAATTAGCAAAACACAGTCAATCTCTGTTGACACGTGCTGACCTCTAAGCCACAACCTCTTCTGAGGGGGCACATGAGTCCACAGCACACAGAGTTCCCTAAAGTACTTCAGTACTGCTGGCCAAAAAGAAACAACAAAAATGTGTAAAATAAATAACAACAAATACACTCCTGAAGTGGGTAGAATGTTTATTAGCGGTATAATTTTTATTAGTCTAGTCTCATAAGATACATAACAGAATGCGTATGTGTGTGTGTTCCATTAATAGGCATTTAATAGCATTTTATGTGAACAAGCTAGAGAACATTTGAGAATGTTCTTTGCTCGTATAGCTTTGCTCAAACTGTAAATGTGTTTGTGTTTTTATTGGCATATACAGTGCCTTCAGAAAGTATTCATACCCCTTGATTTAGTCCACATTTTAATGTGTTACAGCCTGAATTCAAAATGTATGAAATTCTTCCCCCAACCATCTACACACAACACCCCATAATGAAAAATGAAAATGTTTAGTAAAATGTTTTGCAAATTAATTTAAAGTGAATAAAGAAACATATAATTTACATACGTATTCACACCCCTGAGTCAATACTTTGTAGAAGATCCTTTGGCGGCGATTACAGCTGTCTTTTTGGGCATGTTTCTAAGAGCTTTCCACACCTGCAGTGTGAAACATTTGCCCATTATTCTTTTCAAACTTCTTCAAGCTCAGTCAAATTGGTTGTTGATCATTGCTAGACAACAATGGTCAGGTCTTGCCATAGATTTTCAAGTAGATTTAAGTCAAAATTGTTACTCGGCCACTCAGAAACATTCACTGTCTTCTTGGTAAGCAATTCCAGTGTAGATTTGGCCTCGTGTTTAAGGTTATTGTCCAGCTGAAAGGGGAATCCATCTCCCAGTGTCTGGTGGAAAGCAGACTGAACCAGAGTTTCATCTAGGATTTTGCCGGTGCCTAGCTCCATTCTGTGTATTTTTTATCCTGAAAACTTTTAACGATTACAAGCATAACCATAACATGATGCAGCCCCCCCACTGTGCTTGAAAATATGGAGAGTGCTATTCAGTAATGTGTTGTATTGGATTTACCCCAAACATAACACTTTGTATTCAGGACAAAAGGTTAATTGCTTTCCCACATTGTTTGCAGGATTACTTTAGTGATACTACAAATGTTTTGGAATATTTGTATTCTGTACAGGCTTCCTTATTTTCACTCTCTCAATTAGGCTAGTATTGTGGAGTAACTACAATGTTGTTGATTCATCCTCAGACTTCTCCTATCACAGCCATTAATCTTTGTAACTGTTTTAGTCACCATGGGCCTCATGGTGAAATCCCTCAGCGGTTTCCTTTCTCTCCGGCAACTGAGTTAAGAAGGACGCCTCTATCTTTGTAGTGACTGGGTGTATTGATACACCATCCAAAGTATAATTAATAACGTCACCATGCTCAAAGGGATATTCAGTGTCTGCTTTTTACATTTTATTCCCCATTTACCAATAGGTGCCCTTCTCTGTGAGGCATTGGAAAACCTCCCTGGTCTTTGTGGGGGTCCTGTGTGGCTCAGTCGGTAGAGCATGGCGCCTGCAACGCCAAGCGTTGTGGGTTCGATTCCCGCTAGGGCCACCCATATGTGAAAGTAGTGGCCCCAGCCGACTTGTAAGTCGCTTTGGACAAAAGCGTCTGCTAAATGGGATATATTATTATTATTATTTTGTGATTCATTCATACTCAACTGAGGGACCATACATATAGTTGTATGTAGTCATTCAAAAATCATATTAAACACTATCATTGCACATAGAGTGCAACTTATTATGTGACGTGTTAAGCACATTTTTCCTCCTGAAGTTCTCTAGCCTTGCCATAACAAAGGGGTTGAATACTTATTGACTCAAGACTTTTCAGCTTTTCAATTTTAATTAATTCAAATTTAAAAAAAATGAAAATACAAAATTCCACTTTGACATTATCGGTATTGTGTATAGGCCAGTGACAAAAATCTTTACTCAATTTTACATTTAGGGTATAACACAAGAAAATGTGTAAAAAGTCAAGGGGTGTGAAAAATTTCTGGCGGCACTTGCGTTTCTGTGTGGCCCTAGCTAGCATATATTACTGGTTAGTCACTGTAGTAGAGAGAAAAGGAGGCTGGATGCCACTGAGCCAGAGGTGAAGTATTTCACTCCTGGCTTACTCCCTTTAACTGTGACATGGACCATATCCTGAGACTACGCGGTCTTCACACAAACCCAACTGTCTGCAGGAGAAATAACCCAACTGAGGCTAAACAAAGCTGACATTGTATCTCCATCCAAGGAGTTTCCCTTGGCCAAACAACATACAGTAGCTATCCCATAGCGGTGATTGAATTAAGCAATAAGGCATGAGGTGTGGTATATGGCCAATATACCACAGCTAAGGGCTGTTCTTAGCACAACGCAATGCGGAGTGCCTGGATACAGCCCTTAGCCATGGTATATTGGCCATATACCACAAACCCTAGAGGTGCCTTATTACTATTATGAACTGGTTACCAATGTAATTAGAGCAGTAAAAATTAGACGTGGTATACGGTCTGATATACCACGGCTGTCAGCCAATCGGTATTCAGTGCTCAAACCACCCAGTTCATAATTAAGAATATTTGTTTTTTACATTGTAATGGGTGTGTGTACTTACTTCATCTCTACATTGTAATGGATAAAACACCAAGTATGGCAAAGTTGCTTGCAATTATTGGATGAAATCGAGATTAGCAGTTTCTTATTTCTTGTATTTTCATTATGAGCTAATGATAGACCCTAGAAAGCAGCACTTTAGTAAGTGTTTGAGATATATCAATTCATATTAGTTGTCTGTGTGTGAGAGCCCCTTTTACAAAGTATGGGCCTGTGTTACATTATCGATGCATATTTCACAGCAGCTGTTAAACCCACCAGTGCAAAACATCTGGCCATGGGGGGGGACCCTTTTATTGGGGACACATGACTGCTCGCATCCCCCAAAGTCCCTCCCCCTTGGAGACGCTGCTGTCAGGTTAATGGTTTCCAGGTGAGTGTCTCTTTTTCCCTCTCTTTTGCTTCCCGTCACTCTGCGAGTGAGTTTATAATGCTCAGCCTGAGCTTCTGTAGAAATTGCGATGGCATCTACAGTGTATATTTATACACAGTTTCTTCCCGTCTTCTCCCCGGCTGGCGAGTGCGCCAGTTGCTAATTCATCACTCCGAGGTTTCCCTCTGTAGTCCGACATGACACCGTAATTTCCATATTAATCTGACATGATGTCAGTTACCTATGTGTCTCTTGGCGTAGCCTTGTTGACATTGGAACCTGTTTGGAACTGTACTGTACTATCCGCCACATAGAGTAGCCATCTTATCTCCACATTACCAGGCTGTGAATGGACCCTGGGGGACCCAAGGGCCAGGCAGGTTCCTCTGTCCCAGACCCACTCAGCTGTGCATTGCTATGTGGATGACGGTGCAATGAGGCACGGTAGCTATGAGTCAGACCCCCCACTAACCCGCAAATCAGGTGGTTCAGGTTGAAGTTAACCATTACATTTTAGCACTCTGATGTATGGGAAGGTTTGCTGTTTTACCTCCGAATGAATTGAAGTAAGAATAGGTAGTCCTGCACTTGAAGGTTGAGCGTCCCAGCTGATGATTCTTTATAGGCGACAGCTAGTCCCTTCCCAGGTTGTGGAAAACACTTCCAATCTCCAATCAGTCTACCATCTTATAGTGCGGACGGATTTAGATCTAGAAGTTACAATAACACACGTCTGGCTTATAGTCAGTCTTCGTTGAACTGTCTGAGATCATAATGACATCAGCAACATTCCTTCCGGGAAGCAGAGACAGTGACAATGAATAACGATGGACAAATCCATGTAAGTTCTTAGCAACTTAGCAAAGTATTCATGTAATACTTAATAATAATATATCATTCCAATTCAGTTAGATGCTTTTCAAAAAGACAAAGGGATTGAGTATTGAACGATTGAGTATTGAGAACTCAACATGCTGTGGAAGAACAATAAGCTGTAAAAAAGATGTCCAAATAAATGTTAAGACAATACAGTAAAGCAACTGTATACAACAGTTTCATGTTTTCAAAGTGTTGTTCTTCTGCAAAAATGTGTTGCAAACTTTCCACTGGTGTATAAACACAATTTTGTCCATAAAACATGCTATAAAATGAAAGCCTCTCTTTGGGCTAAGAACACCATCTCATGATGCAAAATGGTACAGAGATGCTGTACTTTACCTTCACTCGAAAGGTCACTGAATTCCCATGAACACATTTTAGCATATGTTCCCATTGCAGTAAAGCTCAAACACTTTATTACTGGCAATATGGCACAATGAAACGGTAGAGTGACTATGTTGCAGTCCTGAAGTTCACATACTGTGTGTTATGTAAATTGTTACTGACACGTTGGTACCCTTCATCCTGATGATTTGGATATCTGATCAGATCATCCTTCTCGCCTAAAATAACCCCAAAATCAACAGTGGCTCGTACAGAGAAACATTTGTTTTACAATCGAAAATCATTTTTCACATTTCCACAAAGGCCAACAATCTGAGTCAGTTTGATGTATCATGGAGTTTTAGACACTTTTGTGAACAGGCCATTGTCATCGGGAAATATGGCTTTTATTTACCCTTTGACCTTTCTGCATTACGCTGAGGTCATGGCAGAGCAATGCAATGACAGCAACGATGAGATATGTAGCTCACCAATGCTTTCCCTCCATGACAGTCCAGTTTATGTGCAACAGGGATACTTCCTTTTCATCCTCCGCTCTCAGGTTCCTCATGTACTTGTCCAAACTCTGGCAGGTGTTGCCTTTCACACTTTCTCTATTCCAGAAAGTTAGCAAATTTGGCTGCGTGGTAGTGAAAATATAGACAATTGGATTGTGGGATGGTTGGTTTGCACATATCAGGAAATCTGATTCGATGAGGTGATAGAAGGCTGTCTTGTACCCGGAACGCAAAGTTATGGAATCAATAAAGGGCTGGACGTCATGGTTTCAGATGGTGACATAGCTCTTTGTAGCCTACCAGCCAAATCCCTCCTCCCTTCCTCCCACCCAACGGTTTCCACAGAGCTGGTGACACCCGCTGTCTGAAGCTGGGAAAAAAACGACTGACCGGTGGAACGCAAAATGAACGTAATGGCTTTGTCCAATATTCTGTTCCCTCGCCTTTGTCTTTTGTTTTCCTTTTCTCCTTCCTTGTGTCTCCGCCTCTGCTCTTCTCAACGCTTAAAAGCAACCGTCAATATTCTTAGCACCATGTCTCCATGATATTCCCTCGTTGGAGTGTAGCATTTTGAATAAATTAAATTGACCGTTTTGTTTATTACCATGACTCTAGCACTCTTTCATTTAGTCTCTCCATGTGCAGACTCCCTTTTGCAGTCTCGTATGCCCTCCACCCTCTCTCTTCGTTGTCTCTCGCCCACTACTCTCTCTCTCTCTATAATTCAAAGTGACTTTATGGCTATGACAGCAATATCCCATCTTTGCCAAACCACTTAAAGGTCATAAATCAAGGCCAACGCACAGTACACTCAGTTCCAATAAGAGCTCACTCAGCTGTCAATCTTTTTCTTTCTTTATTTCCCTGCCTCTGTCTGGTGTTCTCGCTCTCTCCCCATCATTTAAGGACGCTAATTGAATTTTCCTTGACCATTTCATTTACGTTTCTCTGCAGATCTTCATGTTTTTTTTATGTCCTCCCTGCCTCTCCATCATCATATTTTTCAATAAGAAGGCTGAATATTCCGAGGGGGCATCTCCCCTGAAGTTTGGCTTGAATTGTCCAAACTGACATTTATGGGAAGCCTCCCTCCTCTGACATGCCTCTCCCTTCCTCTCTGTGTCCCCTGCTCGCTCTTTTTCCACTGCAGTGAAAGATATAACCCATGAAGCACTAGAGCCAAGATGGACACATGCCTACTGCCATAGTCCCCATGCAGAGCCATTGAAATGGTCCCTGGACCTAGCGGCCTCTGCCTAATTTCCAGTTTATAGGCACTATCGCATACACGCACACAGATTATCTCTGTCTCACTTTTAAAGCAGCCCCAGTTGACTCGTATTACTCTGGAGCCAAAATGGTGGCACATACCGTGTCAATCATTCAGGAAATAGAGAAAGAGGCAAAATTGTCAGGACAAAGACAGTCAGTGAAGAAGATGGCTGGCTCTTGGAGGTCAGATCCATACAGTACAGTACATGCAGCAACAGATAAAAAGGGAAGAAAGTAAATCAACGCCACATTATGTTTTCATTTGACTGTTTTGAATATTGCTATAATATCGAACACATTGCATTTTTTTCGTGACATAGTTTCTTGATTGTAAAATTTGATGACAGATAGAGACAGACGAAGAGACAGTACCCATACAGCGAGAGGAAGACTGTATCTCGTGTTGACCCAGGAGCTCTGTGTAACGGCTTTCTTCCTGGGAAGGAGAGGACCAAAGTGCAGCGTGGTGAGTGTTCATCTTATTTAATAATAAATCCAAACTGAACACTTCAAATTACAAAACAACAAATGTGAAAACCGAAAACAGTCCTATCTGGTGCATAGATACAAAGACAGGAAACAATCATCCACAAAACAACAGTGAAATCCAGGCTACCTAAGTATGATTCTCAATCAGAGACAACTAACGACACCTGCCTCTGATTGAGAACCATACTAGGCCGAACACAGAAAAACAACCTAGACACACAAAACATAGGATGCCCACCCAACTCACGTCCTGACCAACTAAAACAAACAATTAACACAATAACTAGGGTCAGAACGTGACAGTACCCCCCTCCCAAGGTGTGGACTCCGGCCGCAAAACCTGAACCTATAGGGGAGGGTCTGGGTGGGCATCTGTCCGCGGTGGCGGCTCTGGACGTGGACCCCACTCCACCATAGTCTTAGTCCGTCTCTGTGGTCTCCTAGGAACGACGACCCTTACCGCCGACCCTGACCTGGGAACCCTAAACAACAGGCCCACCGGACTGAGGGACACCTCTGGACTTAAGGGGTAGCTCAGGACTGAGGGGTAGCTCAGGACTGAGAGATAACTCAGGACTGAGGGGTAGCTCAGGCTGACTGACGGCTCTGGCAGCTTCTGGCTGACTGACGGCTCTGACAGCTCCTGGCTGACTGGCGGCTCTGACAGTTCCTGGCTGACTGGCGGCTCTGGCGGCTCCTGGCTGACTGGCGGCTCTGGCGGCTCCACGCTGACTGGCGGCTCTGGCGGCTACACGCTGACTGGCTGCCCTGGCGGCTCCACGCTGACTGGTAGCTCTGGCGGCCCCATGCTGACTGGTGGTTCTGCCGGCCCCACGCTGACTGGCGGCTCTGCCGGCTCCACACTGACTGGCGGCTCTGGCGGCTCATGACAGACTGGAGACTCTAGCGGCTCTGGACAGATGGGAGACTCTAGCAGCTCTGGACAGACGGGAGACTAGCAGCTCTGGACAGACGGGAGACTCTAGCAGCTCTGGACAGACGGGAGACTCTAGCAGCTCTGGACAGACGGGAGACTCTGATGGCGCTGGGCAGACAGCCAGCTCAGGCGGCGCTGGGCAGACGGGCAGCTCAGGCGGCGCTGGGCAGGCGGCCAGCTCAGGCGGCGCTGGGCAGACTGGAGACTCCGGCAGCGCTGGAGAGGAGGAAGGCTCTGGCAGCACTGGACAGAGGAGCTCTGGCGCCTCTGGACTGAGGGGCTCTGGCGCCTCTGGACTGAGGGGCGGAAGCTCTGGCATCGCCGGACAGGCGGGAGACTCCGGCAGCGCTGGAGAGGAGGAAGGCTCTGGCAGCGCTGGACAGAGGGGCTCTGGCGCCTCTGGACTGAGGGGAGACTCCAGCAGCGCCGGACAGACGGGAGACTACGGCAGCTCTGGAGAGTATGAAGGCTCTAGCAGCGCTGGACAGGCGGGAGCACCTGTAGCCAAAGAACGGAGAGACAGCCTGGTGCGGGGTGCCAGCACTGGTGGTACCGGGCTGGGGACACACACCTCAGGGTGAGTGCAAGGAACAGGACACACCGGGTTGTGAAGGTGTACTGGAGACCTGGTATGTATAGCCGGCATCAAATCTTCCGGAACTCTAACACAAGTTTCAGGCTGAGTACGAGGAACTGACACAGATGCCATCGGACAGCTAACACGTTCCTTAGGGCGAATGCCGTGCATACTACACCAAACCAACAGCTCTCTCTCTACTCTGTCCAATAACTCCTCAACATTCTCAGCCGCACACCTCAACTTCGCCGACTGCTCTGATTCCGTCCATGGCTCCTTACTGACTCCTGACTCTGCCACACTCTCCCTGTGCCTCCCCCCAAGAAATTGTTGGGGCTGCCTCTCGGGCTTCCAGCCGCTCTGCTGTGCTAACTCCTCATAATGCCGCCTCTCTGCTGTCACTGCCTCCAGCTCGGCTTTGCGGCGGCAACATTCCCCTGGCTCGGGTCCTTTCCCGTCTAGGATCTCCTCCCAAGTCCATTTCTCCAAATAGTGCTGCCTCTCCCACTGCTGCTGCTGCTGCTGTTGCCTCTCCTGCTGCTGCTACTGCCTCTTCTGCCTGCTGCTGCTGCTGCTGCCGTCTCTCCTGCTGTTGCTGCTGCTGCTGCTGCTGCTGCCGCTGCTGCTGCTGCTGCCGCTGCTGCTGCTGCCTCTCCTGCCTCTCCTGCTGCTGCTGCCGCTGCCTCTCCTGCTGCTGCTGCTTACCACGCCGCTTGGTCCTTTTGTGGTTGGTGATTCTGTAACGGCTTTCTTCCTGGGAAGGAGAGGACCAAAGCGCAGCGTGGTGAGTGTTCATCTTATTTAATAATAAATCCAAACTGAACACTTCAAATTACAAAACAACAAATGTGAAAACCGAAAACAGTCCTATCTGGTGCATAGACACAAAGACAGGAAACAATCACCCACAAAACAACAGTGAAACCCAGGCTACCTAAGTATGATTCTCAATCAGAGACAACTAACGACACCTGCCTCTGATTGAGAACCATACTAGGCCGAACACAGAAAAACAACCTAGACACACAAAACATAGAATGCCCACCCAACTCACGTCCTGACCAACTAAAACAAACAATTAACACAATAACTAGGGTCAGAACGTGACACTCTGGGTCTGGGACCGTTGGCGCCGGCGATTTTACTTTTTTCATCTGAGGTTTGAGAGAAGACATGAGGTGGATTAAGTACACAGTAAAAATACATTAACAACAAACACGCCCAATCCATGACGTTTAGCATTATTTTGCACACACACACACACACACACACACACACACACACACACACACACACACACACACACACACACACACACACACACACACACACACACACACACACACACACACACACACACACAATAAAGCACATTTCCCCACACACACATATACACATTTGACACTTGAATGCATGTATAACTGTAAACCATACCCTTTATTGCAAATGGTGAATTCAGATGCATTATTCGATCAAGGCAGTATCCACGTCACGTTGCTACTCTTAAGTCTTCTAGACTTACCTCCTGCAGTCATGTACAAGCGTTACTGAGTCAAGCCCGTTTGACAACACATTCACCACATCCAGTGCAGACGCACTCATACATAACATCCATCCATGGACACATGTGCCCGAATACACACAGACACACAGATGCCCGCAGACCTGTGGCTTGGAGTTAGGACACACACACAGACACACAGATGCCCGCAGACCTATGGCTTGGAGTTAGGACACACACACAAACGTAGGTGTCAACGCCCGTCTGGGGCATCTGATGCATCTCGGGCCCTCATGTCAAAAGAGCTGATTGTGAGGGTGGCTTCAGCGAAGGCAGCATATAGGCCAGAGAGTGCACATGAAACCCAATGCAGCCTTACCATTGCAAGAGGAGCTGGTCTGAGCTACCAACTTTATTTCTCCATATAGCTGTGTTGGCCTAACATCTCCCAACACATACCAAGCACTTTAAATGAACATTTATGGGACGTACATTTAACCGCATTGTTACAAGAGATCGTTGATGGCTTTTAGCCGGGAGCGGGTGACATTACATTGCTAATGGCGGGATTGTGCTTGTTGCCATTGTACTCCAGTGTAGGAGGCTGGCTCTGACACAAGGTGTTTATGAGGGAAAATGCCCTGAAAGGAGCAAGCAAGAGGCTTGTTTCCACCCTTGCTGTGAGCATGTGGAGACATTTAACAGCTACCTTAAATGCTGCTGTCCTTAAATTGCTTATAATTGCCACATGTTCAAATGAGAAATGATAAACAGCATTTAACCGGGATTAGTGGAGAATTATAAGTCCAGCGGGAGAAGGCTTGGCCACCTTTTACGCTCTGCGTGTTCATCAGATCTCAATCTGTTATCGTGTCCGAATATGTTCATTCCCACAAAGTATAGGCTCACACAGAGCAGACATATGCCCAGGGCAGACATATGCCCAAGGCAAACATATGCCCAAGGCAGACATATGCCCAGGGCATGTGCTCAACACTTACAAAACAAAGCAAGCACATATTTCCCTGCATATATAAACAATGAGAACATGTGCTGTTTCAGTGCTCATAGTACTGGCTCACGCACGCACTGTGTAAATCACAGTCGCCAGCTCCTACAAGGTGGCATAAATCTAGACTCTCTCTTTCAAGAGATTTGCATGTCCCCCTCACACGTGGGCCCTGCACATACACGCACATCTACACGTACTGTGGGGTCCGAAATTATCAGCCTGGTCTCATAGACTAGACGTAAAATAGTAAATGTAAATCCGGGGCACTCAAATTAGTATGCTGTGTTATGTTTGGTATGGTTACATAAGACATGTGATTACTTAAGGCAAAACAAATGTAGGGTGGTTGGTTAGGATGGATGGGTGGATGGATGGGTCAATAACCCTAGCCTCTAACCCTAACCCCTAGCCTGGCTAACATTAACCACCTAGCTCAAATTGATATCATAGCATACGTTTTGCAAATATGTTACATATACTATGTTTTGCAAATTCGCAACATATAATATGAACTGTAATTCGTAACATATCATATGAAATGAGCGATGAACATCCACAAATTAATACAGACTGTACAAAACATAACATAATAAATGGAGTGTCTCGGCTTTATGTACAGAATATAACAAAATGCTCTGAGACCAGGGTGAAATTACTGACACCCTTGATAAAGATGAGCAATTATGACTGTGTAAAATGAAGATTTCAAACACTGAGCTATAATGTATGTTAGTACAATTGCTCAGACAAAGATATTTGTTTAACAAGTAATATATCATTTTTTCTCAAATAGATAGTTATCAAAATTATTGACACCCCTAAAGATCTTCCTAAATAAAGTAGTCAAAAGTTAAGTATTTGGTCCCATATTCATAGCACGCAATTACCACATCAAGCTTGTGACTCTACATACGTGATGGATCCATTTGCAGGTCGTTTTGGTTGTGTTTCAGAATATTTTGTGCCCAATAGAAATTAATGGTAAATAATGTATTGTGTCATTTTGGAGTCACTTTTATTGTAGCTCAGAATATAATATGTTTCTAAACACGTCTACATTAATGTGGATGCTACCATGATTAGGGACAATCCTGAATGAGTCGTGAATAATGATGAGTGAGAAAGTTACAGAGGTATAAATATCATACAACCCAGAAATGCTAACCTCCCCTTTTATTGAAAATGGTGAGAAACATATTATATTCTTATTTACAATAAAAGTGACTCCAAATACATTATTCTCCATTCATTTTTATTGGGCACTAAATAATCTGAAACACAACCAAAACAAACTACAAATGCATCCAACAAGTTTGTAGTCACAAGAATGATGTAGTCATTACATGCTAGGAAAATGGAACCAAATACTAAACTTCTGACTACTTTATTTCTAAGAATCTTTAGGGGTGTCAATATTTTTGACCCCTAGATTTTTTTTAAAGAAAATAAATGACTTGTTAAACAAAATCTCTTTCACTAAACAGTGGTATTAATATAAAATAATATAATTTCCCCATTATTTTGAGCATACAATATAGCTCAGTTTTGGAAATGTTTATTTTATACAGACATTACCGCTCATCTTTATCAAGGGTGCCAATAATTTCAGACCCTACTGTACACACACACACACTGACATTGCCCATCTCACATACTGTCTATCAGCGCACACAATCCTAGTTGGACCGCCAGTCGTTAATCAGGAAGCCAGTTTTATATAATGGAGAGTTTCCACTGCTTTTAGCCCAAGCCAACCAGACTCAGTCAAATAAAAGAGAAATGAAGCTCAATTGAATAAAATGACTGGAGGGTATACATTTTTAGGGGGACAACTTAGAGAGGCCTAAACATGCTACATGTTAAAGGAAAAGGGGGATACCGAGCCAGTTGTCCAACTGAATGTATTCAACTGAAATGTGTCTTCCGCATTTAACCCAACCCTTCTGAATCAGACGTGCGGGGGGGCGCCTAAATCGAGATTCACGTCTTCGGCACCAAAAGGCGAATCAATGCTTTGCTCAGGGGCAGAACGACAGATTTGTACCTTTCCAGCAACCTTCCGGTTACTGGCTCAACACTCTAACCACTAGGTAATCAAGCTAAATGAGCACCGTGCTTAGTATACCTTACTTCGTCTTTTCTGTCTGCGTTTATAAATCAAATGAAATCAAATGTTATTGGCCACATACACATGGTTATCAGATGTTAATGCGAATGTAGCGAAATGCCGATCGTGCAGTAATATCTAACAAGTAATCAAAACATTTCACAACTAATTGCAACAACACATAAAATGGTGTGAATACAAAACGACATAACCCCCATACTAAGTGTAATAACAGATTTCCAAACTCGTCGTCGCTCAGAAAGGTTCCAAACTCGTCTTCGCTCAGAAAGGTTTCAAACTCGTCGTCGCTCAGAAAAGTTCCAAACTCGTCTTCGCTCAGAAAGGTTCCAAACTCGTCGTCGCTCAGAAAGGTTCCAAACTCGTCGTCGCTCAGAAAGGTGGAGAGAGCGACGCAGGTGGATACACAGCACACAAACATAAACCAATGTCCATTCCCTGACACTTCCTCAACTTCACCTGGAGACAATGTAAACACAAGCAAACAGATGTACATGCCTGGACAGTGGGTACACACACACACATACTGTATAAACACACACTCACACATACATACACGCATACTCACACACGTTCAGCCAGCCTGTGGCAGAGTGTTTACAAGTCGAGGCTGTTCCGGGTGGTTGGACTTTATCACTGTCTTGACATAAAAGTTATTTGTGCTCCAGGCCCATTGTTATTATCATGAGTCTATCTTTCCCTCACCCACATTGCAGCAGCTCTAGTTGGGCCTTTGTTGACATTTAATAGGCATGTATTTGAATGGACATCTTTAGCCCATTTTTGGTCATAGTATGAATGGTTTGCATTAAGGTTTACGTGTGTGTGTGTGTGTGTGTGTGTGTGTGTGTGTGTGTGTGTGTGTGTGTGTGTGTGTGTGTGTGTGTGTGTGTGTGGACGTGTGGACGTGTGTGTGTGTGGATGTGTGTGGATGTGTGTGTGTGTGGACGTGTGTGTGTGGACGTGTGTGTGTGTGGACATGTGTGGACGTGTGTGTGTGTGGACGTGTGTGTGTCTGGACATGTGTGGACGTGTGTGTGGACGTGTGTGGACGTGTGTGTGTGTGTGGACATGTGTGGACGTGTGTGGACATGTGTGGACGTGTGTGTGTGTGGACGTGTGTGTGTGTGTGGACATGTGTGGACGTGTGTGTGTGTGGACGTGTGTGTGTGTGTGGACGTGTGTGGACATGTGTGTGTGTGGACATGTGTGGACGTGTGTGTGTGGACGTGTGTGGACGTGTGTGTGTGTGTGGACGTGTGTGTGGACGTGTTTAACAATACTGTTGGGGACCAGAAGTCCACACAACAATAATAAACAAACCAACATTTGACCAACTGGGGTACATTTTGTTGGTCCCCACAAGGTCAAATGCTATTTCTAGGGGTTTAGGGTGAAGGTTAGAATTAAGGTTGGAACTAGGATTAGTTTTAGGGTTAGGAGCTAGGTTTAGGTTTAGGGTTACGGTTAGGTTTTTGGGTTAAGGTTAGGGTTAGGGTAAGGGCACGGGTTAGGTTTAGGGGTTAGGGAAAATAGGATTTTGAATGGGACTGAATTGTGTGTCCACACAAGGTTAGTTGTGCAAAACTGTGTGGTTTGCATGTGTACATGCCTGTTATGTTTGTGTGTGAATGAGAATATCAAAACAGTTTGAAGAGCACTCTGACATTGTTTCAGCAGCAATAAGACAATAACTGGACACTGTCGTAAAACACAGTGGGAGAGAATTAGAGACGTTCCCGTACACACACACTAGTCTGTCATCAGCAATTGGTTTCAAAACTACTCTTTCTCCCTGTGTGCCAGAAAGAATAATAGTAGAAAAGGGAAAGAAATACAGAAAAAGTACAGAAAAATAACCCCCATTACTGTATTAGAAAAATCAGGAGAGTAATATATTTCAAATGACATCATCTGTCAGGACCACAAATTAAGGAAATGATGTCATGGGGACCTTTTAATCGTGTTAAGCAAACTTACTAATGAGTTTCCATCCCTGATATTATCATGATCATTTTTACTCTACTCTTGAACCCCATTCCTCTTATGTTTCTCTCTCTCTCTCTCTCTTATTCTCTCTCTCTCTCTCTCTCTCTCTCTCTCTTATTCTTTCTTATTCTCTCTCTCTCTCTCTCATTCTCTCTCTCTCTCTCTTATTCTCTCTCTCTCTCTCTCTTATTCTCTCTCTCTCTCTCTCTCTCTCATTCTCTCTCTCTCTTGCTATTATTCTCTCTCTCTCTCATTCTCTCTCTCTCTCGCTATTATTCTCTCTCTCTCATTCTCTCTCTCTCTCTCTCTCTCTTATTCTCTCTCTCATTCTCGCTCTCTCTCGCTATTATTCTCTCTCTTATTCTCTCTCTCTCTCTCTTATTCTCTCTCTCTCTCATTCTCTCTCTCTCTTGCTATTATTCTCTCTCTCTCTTGCTCATTCTCTCTCTCTCTCTCGCTATTATTCTCTCTCTCATTCTCTCTCTCTCTCTCTCTCTCTCATTCTCTCTCTCTCTCTCTCTCTCATTCTCTCTCTTTCTCTCTCTCTTATTCTCTCTCTCATTCTCGCTCTCTCTCGCTATTATTCTCTCTCTCTCTTATTCTCTCTCTCTCTCTCATTCTCTCTCTCTCTTGCTATTATTCTCTCTCTCTCTCGCTCATTCTCTCTCGCTATTATTCTCTCTCTCATTCTCTCTCTCTCTCTCTCTCATTCTCTCTCTCTCTCTCTCTTATTCTCTCTCACGCTCATTAAGATGGCTGTGCTGGCATGACACTGCTTGTGTCACTCCTGCCAAAGTACTGAGGGATGGGGTGTACATTTTCTCTCCCTTCTCTCTGCAGAGAGTTTGTTCTGGAAGTGGTCAATGTAAAGTATGGGCATCAGTGGGCAGAGGCATGCAGAATGACCTGAAGCATGAAATACTGTCATAATAAATGATTACAGACCAATGTCATTAATATTATGTAAATCAATATCTATAGTGATGTTTGCAAACAATAAATGCAAATCCTCGTTTTCGTTTTTTTAACATTTTGGTAATTCAGCAAACGCTCTTATCCAAAGTGACTTGTAGTCAGGGCATTCAACTAACGTAGATAAACAACAACATATTAATCATAGCAGGAAAATAAAAAAATCTGTAACCATTACTGAGAATGTTATTGTAGAACCTGAAATAAACTTGATTTCCACATCTGTGTTTTCATCTGTATTTTCAAATCCAGTAGTAATAGGGAAACGAAGCTCCCTGAAGCATTGAGGCTTTCCAGACAATTGTGTCAAACAGCTTCATTATCTGTTCACAATGGAGATTAGTGACATCTGCTGGTCAGATCTTTTAAAATTTTATTTCACCTTTATTTAACCAGGTAGGCTAGTTGAGAACAAGTTCTCATTTACAATGACTCCCTACCCTGGCCAAACCCGGAAGACGCTGGGCAATTGTGTGCTGCCCTATGAGACTCCCAATCACGGCCGGTTGTGATACAGCCCGAGATCGAACCCGGGTCTATAGTGACGCCTCTAGCGCTGCGATGCCTTAGACTGCTGTACCACTCAGGATCCCAAGTAGATAGGTATCCAGTAGCGGTCAGGATTTGAAAGCAGCTTAATCGAAGAAAGCACCGGAACCACAGTGAAATCAGTGGGATCTCACATTTTGCGACACATGGTTCGCACGTGAACAAATGAAGCTTCGGACATCATTGATGACGTATTTCTGCTAAAAGTGATACACGCGGTGGCCTGCTGCTTTGAAGTTAGCTGCTTAGCGACTTTGACGAACGCCTCGGGGCTCCAGTATTAAACGTCACATCATTAACACCCAGAACATATGGATTTTGAACATCCTGAAAAGACGTCTTCTAAATGTCACACATTTTCACCTTTCATTCAGAACCTAAAATGGAAAAGTCGTATTTTAAACATCTTTTTAATGTAATTTTCCTTATTGGGACATCCTCTCATGTCTGTAACTCTAGGGGTTAACGTAGAAGCTGACTGTAAACACCTACCCGAGGGCCAAACAGCCTTACAATACTCCCTAATCAGCTGAGTGTGTATGTGTGAGAGGATGTTTCCAACTGAATTTAAAATCTAAGACATACTACCTACTGTTAAAAAAACATGAACTTCTAATCAAGTCATCTTCTAAATCAGTGTAAATTACTACGTTCTGTGCAGCTACACTGAAGTGTGATCTAAAGAGAATCACAGGCTGCATCACATCCGGATGTGATTGGGAGTGCCATAGGGCGGCGCACAATTGGACCAGCGGCATCCGGGTTTGGCCGGAGTAGGCCGTCATTGTGAATAAGAATTTGTTCTTAACTGACTTGCCTTGTTAAATAAAGGTTGTTTTTTTTTAAATACAAAAATACATTGGAATGTCCAGGAGGCAGAATTGTCATGTTTACAGTATCACCCCCAAGAGTTAGGGTGTCACCCCCCATCCATACTTTCTCAAAGCCAAAACACTCTCCTTTGAACCTTTTACTTGATCAAAATTTGTTGTAGTCTTCCCTCTTTTCCCATGTTTTCTGAGCCAAAAGTACATTTTATTACCTCCAAAACAGGAGCAAATGTTTCCAGACGAAAGTAGTATTTCCCTGCAGACCGTTCAAGTGACCAGACCGAAATGTCTCCAAATGTTATGGACCATTGTGAGATCCTGTAGGGGTCTAACATGGAGATTTCTTTCTTTGGTCAGACAATATCACCATTAGACTGGGGTCTGATTTACCCAGTTGCCACAATGCACAGAACCAGAGTGCCCCCTAGCTGTGAAAGATGCCTAATGAAGACAAACATGTTTTGAGTCGCTGTTGTATTAACCTTTACCAATGCGTTCTTTGATATCCGTACAGCCGGATGAGCAAGAAAAGCCACCGAAAAAGAACCTGACTGATTACATCGACATTCCTTAAAGTTAATGTCAAAGACACCAGTCAGGCAGATTCTTATTTTGTGACTGTTCTTGACTCGATTCTCAGAAAATACCTCAGGAACAGGATCTGTGAGTGTGTGAGCTTAGCTTCAAACTTTTGTCAGTGTGTAAGAGGCCTCATCCTGCATTTACGATGGATAATCTCTCCCTCTTATTTGCCCTCCATCATCTGCCTTCTGCTTTACAGCTGGGCATTTACTTCAGCAAGTTGGCCCCTGGTTCTCTGTCAAAGTAGTGCCCCTGTCCTCTGGGAATTCAAACATACCGATGACGTGAGATAGTAAAGCATGTGCTGAACGTTCAGCTACCTCAGCTTGGCCATGAATAATGATGGATTCTCGTACTGAAAAACATGGCTGCCAGTCTACATGACGCTGTTGCCTTTACTTTTAAGTTGTCCTTTTGCATGTATTTCCCCTCCGATGCAAATGTCTCTTCCTGCTGCAAAGACAAATTTGACTTGTTAATCATTTGCATTTGTCATGCTACATGAGACGAAGCGGAAGCATTCAGTAGAGAGGGCGTTATGTTTATTTTCAGATACTTTGGACCAGACTAAACCAAGGATGTTCTTTGTACCAACTGACAAATACAAGGATGCTGTAACGAGACCTTCGGTTTAAGAGATAATCAAATTAAGGTTAAAGAAAAAGTGTGATAGAATTCTTCTTATGCATCCAGCCTAAGGAAAACTGAAACAAAAAAAGTTGGATGATAGCCACTAGTAATGTTCAAGTTATGCTTTTTTGGTATGTGCGAGAGAAATGAAAGACTTTTTTTTTTAAATCACTTTATTTATAAAATTCAATGTTCATTTTCTACAAACAAAAAAAGGCAGCAGTTCAAACCTCTCGTATAATCAGAGAAAGATCATTTTTAAAGTTAGAAATTCATTTAAGAAAAAAAAGGAGGCATTGACCATATGTACATTGCTACCATTACAACCACCAATTTTCATGCTTAAAGTTTTTGCCGTGTGTATGTGTACATATAATGTGCGTGTGTGTGGCGAGTGTGTTTGTGTGAGAGAGTGCATTGACATGTACATGCAAAAGGGAATGTCTTGGATCCAACACTTCACCATATCACTAGTAGCATTGTGTTCCTGTATTCCCGTTGGCTAAAGTGGGTTCTGAGGCTAAAGTGGGTTCTGAAATGGAAAAACTACTAAAAAAAAAGAGACCTCAACACCCCCTAACATAACTTGTACAGCTTCATATAAAATTTTATTTTTTTAATATTTAATTTCTTTTGATAAGAATAATTATATTTTTTATATAAAAATGAAAAACAATGGGTGGTATTCCCGTAAAACGGCATTATCTCGAACAAAAACACTTGCTGAAGAAGTGTGTGCAGTGCCTCAGGCAGAGCATGACAGACAAAAACATAGCGAGAGTTCACAGACAGAGTTTGCAACTAACGAAAATGACTTCAAATCTCATTGTAAGATTCAGAAACCACTTTTGGTCAGAAGACTCAAGTTGACTGCATTGGGGGGGGGGGGGGGGGGTAAAACCCCGAAATACAACTGAAAACGATGCTTACAGAATTACATTACATAAACCGTGTATAAGAAACACAATCAATTCTAGAATTACAGAGTACCTGGATGATCGATTCTGGATAAGGTGTCAGTAATTTAACGTTGCTATATTGCTGATGACATTGAGAATGTATTCAGATGTTAACAACCTATATATTTTCTTTCTGTACTAATTACATGGAGATACAGTGGATCGAGCTCGATGTTGCAAGACTTTGTGCAAGTGATTAAAAAAATGACAAGTATATACAAACACACAACACACTGTATGATCAAGGTGGTCGTCTACATTCAAAGCAAATATATTTAGGCCGATCCATGTACTTGATGTGTTAACTTCTGGAGTATAGGAACGGAAGGTTTGTGCCCATAAGATGATGAGGACAGAGCAAAACATAGCTATGAATTTGAAGAAAAAAAAAAACAATATCTCAAAAGCTACCATTGATATTTACAACCAATAAACACAAGTTAAATAATTCTCATTCAAATCCAAACACATTTGACATAATAAAAGAAACAAACAAAAACAACGAAATCTAAGCTGACGAGCATCTGACCTGAATTTTCTGCAGGAGCCCTCTGAATGGAATTTCAATGGAGAGCGATACACACAAAATATACAAAACGGAACCGTCACACACACAAAAAAATGGTCCTCAAATGAAACCACGAGCAGTCCACTAACATTAGCTGCATATATTTCAGTGATTAATTCTGCGCTGTGTCTAAGTGCAGTGAACTGATAGGTCTATGTTTGAGCAGTTTTTCAAAAAGTATATATTAAGAAATGATTTAGTTAGGAGCCATTGGTAAACCTTTTAAATCTTTTTTTACTTTTTCTATATTGAACAGATCAGGTTTGTGAAATGGGTATTACTCATTGGTCTATTAATATACAGAGTCTTCAGTAGAATAAAACACATTTGCTTTGAGTTGCTGGGACAACGTTTCAACATTGTGGCACCGTAACTTCATTGTTAATCATTTGCTGCAATTAGTACAGATGTCCTCCATTATTCCATGACAGATCTGCCTCCTACAACCCTACTCTCCCTTATTAAGTCCTCCTCTCCATCTCACTTCACTTATTCAATCTCCCATTACCCTCTCCTTCCTGTTTTCCCTCTACCCTCTCCTTCCCGTTTTACACGATCCTCTCCTTTCTCCTCCAATCCCCCACTCATTTGTTCACCTTCACTAACCTCAAACCCCGCCCCCTGGCCGATGTAATACTCGGCCTCCTGTCTGCTGGCAGGTAAGGGTTGCCGTGGAGACGCCGCTCCGCCGGTGTGGGGATGGTGGCGGCCTCGGAGGGAGGTGTGGTTGCTGTGGTGATGGTGGGCGGGGGGAGCGGGAGGGGGGTCGCGGAGCGACGGGGGAACAGCGGAGGCTTTGATGGGGATGATCCGGGTGTCCATGACCTCACAATCCACCTGCATCATCATCTCATAGCCCTGGGATTTGTTATATAAACTCTCTGTGGGAGGGAGAGAGAACGAAAGAGTGCAATGTAAAAAAAGACATACTGACAAGGAGAGCTATATTTTGGCACAATTCTAAACGGCTGATAGTTGCGTCGAGATATCAAGAAAAGAAAACTCACCGTTGACGGACATAGCCGGCATCACCAGGGACATTTTGGGCCGTGTGGTTTTGTTGTGGCTGATGGCTGGCAACAGCAGGTGATCCTACGAGAGAGAGAGAGAGAGAGAGAGAGAGAGAGAGAGAACGTAGGCTCATGAACGTCAGACATACGTCGTGCATTATTTGAATGGCACCCACTGTCCGCTTCATTGACACTCGGTTGTCACTTCCCTAGAGGTTTGGCGCTGTTGTTCCGTCTTACCCGTCTGAAGGAGACCACGTAGAAGGTGTCCTCACGCCGGTCGATGGCGTCCATGAAGTCACTGTAGCTGATCTCTGGACCGGCAGGGAACACTTGTATCTGACTGTGAGAGACAAATAGTTTGGGTGAGACCAAGACTACAAATACCAATAGCAGCAGGTTTTTTTCCCCCTCCTCCCTCAGTTGATACAAATACCATACTTGGTTTAGTATTGTACAAGTGAACATGCAAGTCGACAAATCACTTTGACGGATGAACACCACTGTTGGTTACTGGGAAATGTGGTCGACAACGGTTACCTGTCAATGGAACGATGGGTCTGGATGGGAAGATATCTGGAGATGTTGGTCTTCCTAAGCTGCGCTTTCTGTAGAAAAGGGAAGGGAAACAACTGACGTGTACCAAAACAACACACATCAACGAGGTCGTTTAACACGCCAGAGGGATCATGTGTACTCGCGTGGGAATGTGAAATGCTAGATGAAACTAGATGAAACCGCACCTGCGCTATTTTAGCTTTTTTCACTATCTTCGGCTTCCCTCCAGACTTCTTCCTGTCGATCTGGTGCCTGTGGACCCATCCTCTCAGCTCATCTGCCAGCCTGAGTGAGAAAGTGAAGCAGTCATTCGTAGAAGTCAAGGGGAGTACATATACACACATATATATATACAGTGCCTTGCGAAAGTATTCGGCCCCCTTGAACTTTGCGACCTTTTGCCACATTTCAGGCTTCAAACATAAAGATATAAAACTGTATTTTTTTGTGAAGAATCAACAACAAGTGGGACACAATCATGAGGTGGAACGACATTTATTGGATATTTCAAACTTTTTTAACAAATCAAAAACTGAAAAATTGGGCGTGCAAAATTATTCAGCCCCTTTACTTTCAGTGCAGGAAACTCTCTCCAGAAGTTCAATGAGGATCTCTGAATGATCCAAAGTTGACCTAAATGACTAATGATGATAAATACAATCCACCTGTGTGTAATCAAGTCTCCGTATAAATGCACCTGCACTGTGAGTCTCAGAGGTCCGTTAAAAGCGCAGAGAGCATCATGAAGAAAAAGGAACACACCAGGCAGGTCCGAGATACTGTTGTGAAGAAGTTTAAAGCCGGATTTGGATACAAAAAGATTTCCCAAGCTTTAAACATCTCAAGGAGCACTGTGCAAGCAATAATATTGAAATGGAAGGAGTATCAGACCACTGCAAATCTACCAAGACCTGGCCGTCCCTCTAAACTTCCAGCTCATACAAGGAGAAGACTGATCAGAGATGCAGCCAAGAGGCCCATGATCACTCTGGATGAACTGCAGAGATGTACAGCTGAGGTGGGAGACTCTGTCCATAGGACAACAATCAGTCGTATATTGCACACATCTGGCCTTTATGGAAGAGTGGCAAGAAGAAAGCCATTTCTTAAAGATATCCATAAAAAGTGTTGTTTAAAGTTTGCCACAAGCCACCTGGGAGACACACCAAACATGTGGAAGAAGGTGCTCTGGTCAGATGAAACCAAAATTGAACTTTTTGGCAACAATGCAAAATGTTATGTTTGGCGTAAAAGCAACACAGCTCATCACCCTGAACACATCATCCCCACTGTCAAACATGGTGGTGGCAGCATCATGGTTTGGGCCTGCTTTTGTTCAGCAGGGACAGGGAAGATGGTTAAAATTGATGGGAAGATTGATGGAGCCAAATACAGGACCATTCTGGAAGAAAACCTGATGGAGTCTGCAAAAGACCTGAGACTGGGACGGAGATTTGTCTTCCAACAAGACAATGATCCAAAACATAAAGCAAAATCTACAATGGAATGGTTCAAAAATAAACATATCCAGGTGTTAGAATGGCCAAGTCAAAGTCCAGACCTGAATCCAATCGAGAATCTGTGGAAAGAACTGAAAACTGCTGTTCACAAATGCTCTCCATCCAACCTCACTGAGCTCAAGCTGTTTTGCAAGGAGGAATGGGGAAAAATTTCAGTCTCTCGATGTGCAAAACTGATAGAGACATACCCCAAGCGACTTACAGCTGTAATCGCAGCAAAAGGTGGCGCTACAAAGTATTAACGTAAGGGGGCTGAATAATTTTGCACGCCCAATTTTTCAGTTTTTGATTTGTTAAAAAAGTTTGAAATATCCAATAAATGTCGTTCCACTTCATGATTGTGTCCCACTTGTTGTTGATTCTTCACAAAAAAATACAGTTTTATATCTTTATGTTTGAAGCCTGAAATGTGGCAAAAGATCGCAAAGTTCAAGGGGGCCGAATACTTTCGCAAGGCACTGTATATATATACACACACATATACATATATACACATATATACACACACATATACATATATACACATATACACACACATATATATACATATACATATATACACACATATATATATACACACACACACACACACACATATATATATATACACACACACACACACACATATACACACACACACACACACACGGATACAGTGACAGGCCTGTGAGAGCGCAGGTGCACTGTCGATGTTGTAACTCAATATCATATTTGCATAATGTGGTGAGAGACATGGCAGAGAGAGATTCCCGGACGCCCGAGTTAGGACCAGAGCAGCGCTGCTGACCTGAGGGACTCGGAGCGGTTGAACTGCCTGCAGTCATTGGAGGTGAAATAGCGGTCGATGTCCTGCAGGACCAGGTCCTTCACGTCGCTGAACACGTCACTCAGGTTCCTGAAAACAGCCAAAACATCTAACACAGATGGAAACATCCTTCTGAAAGCCTAACCGTTATACAAAATAATATTATATGGAAAACCATAGTGATTTCAAAGTGCAAAAGTCCTTAAAGAGCTGTAAACATGAAGTAAACATCGTACAGGCAAGTCACATGTGGACATCATTTCATGACAGCCTGTTAGCAGTTAGTTACTTCACTACATTCCTAAAGAAAAGAATGTCATTTTTACTCCATACACTTTACCTCGCACCCACGTTAGTACACGTTACATTTTGACAGGAAAAGGGTCCAATTCCAGCACTTATCAAGAGAACATCTCTGGTCATCTCTACTGCCTCTGATCTCTCACTAAACAGAGAACATCCCTGGTCATCTCTATTGCCTCTGATCTGACAGACTCACTAAACAGAGAACATCCCTGGTCATCTCTATTGCCTCTGATCTGACTCACTAAACACAAATGCTTCGTTTGTAAATTATGTCCGAGTGGCCCCTGGCTATTCGTAAAGAATGTAATACAATGGTGCCGTCTGGTTTGCTTAATATAAGGAATTGGAAATGATTTATACTTTTGACACTTAAGGATATTTAAAAACAAATACAATTAGACTTTTACTTAAGTAGTATTTTACTGTGTGACTCACTTTTACTTGAGTCATTTTCTATTAAGGTAAATGTACTTTTACTCAAGTATGACAATTGAATACATTTTCCACCACTGCCCGTTACATATTTCTATGTCCAGCTCAAACACGGTCTTGTTCTCCAATGACGTTCTACTTGACTGAACCATGTTTGCGAAGCCTCATCGATTAGAACCACAAGGGCAGCAGCCGCAGAGGGCTGTGGCAATGAACAGGCTCACCATCGTGGATATGCAGAGTTACATCGTGGATATGCAGAGTTAACGATGAGTTGGACTTTATTACCAACCTAAACTGGTAAGAATCAGTGGATTCCCTCTCCACCTCTCCTCCCTTCCACCCATCCTCTCCTCCCTCCTCCTCAGGATCTATCCTTTCCTCCACTCTGCTATGTTCCCGAGCCGTCTCAAACTCCAGGAGATGTCTTCCTGTGTGAGGGACCACCTCTTCCTGTAACCCCGTCTCCAGCTTCCTGTCTGTGATACTGGAGGAAAAGATGTAGTCAAAATCAACTAAATCATGCAGTTATGTACAATACTTTTTAAAAACAGGATTTTTTTTGAAGGGGGGGGGGCAATTTGCCAATTGATAACACTTCATTGAATGGCAGTGACTATGAACAGTGACTTTTACCTGACAGGGCCGAAACTGAAGGTCATGAACAGTAGCACTGCCATGACACAGACGGCCCTCTTGTTGTTACCAGATTCACTGCCCTGGAACAGAGAGAGGATTTAGAGCAGTGTAAACACTGGGGCCGGGACGATACCAGTATCGCGAGACTCAGTATTGTGGCAAGGAAACAAAACACCAAGGGGATTTAACTTTAGGAAAAAGAGACCTGATGTGGGAAACAATTATGTTGTCCTCCAGAGTCAAATGTATTTCTTTCCAAAACTATAGAACACAATATTTTACATACAGCAGGTTTTTAAAGAACCAAAAGAGTTTGGTCTGCTTCGTGCTTTCATTTGAACCTACTGCGACATTGCAATCGTCCCGGCCCTAGTAAACACGCATGTACCAACATGTCCTCTTTGAAGGTATTCCTAGTTGTTGCTTGAACAGTCAAATCTTAACCACATTCTTAAGACTTTCATTTAGAAAGATTAAATTGAAAGCAGTCCATCCGGTTCATTAGGGAAATCTATCTCTGCCTCAGCAATGTAATCACCGAACAGATTTGCTTAAGGGAGGTTTCCTGGCTTTCCAGCTCCCCTGCCACCCTCCCTCCCCTCTCTCCTACCCCTCCCCTTCATTCTCCTCCTGTACCTCCGCCACTACCTCTCCTTTCTCTCTTCCCCTGTACCGTCTTCCATCCCTCCTCTCTCTCCTTACCCTCCCCTTCATTCTCCTTCTGTACCTCCGCCACTACCTCTCCTTACTCCCTTCCCCTGTGCCGTCTTCCCTCCCTCCTCTCTCTCCTAACCCTCCCCTTCATTCTCCTCATGTATCTCCGCCACTACCTCTCCTTTCTCCCTTCCCCTGTACCGTCTTCCCACCCTCTCCTACCCCTCCCCTTCATTCTCCTCCTGTACCTCCACCACTACCTCTCTTTTCTCCCTTCCCCTGTACCGTCTTCCCTCTCTCCTAACCCTCCCCTTCATTCTCCTCATGTATCTCCGCCACTACCTCTCCTTTCTCCCTTCCCCTGTACCGTCTTCCCACCCTCTCCTACCCCTCCCCTTCATTCTCCTCCTGTACCTCCACCACTACCTCTCTTTTCTCCCTTCCCCTGTACCGTCTTCCCTCCCTCCTCTCTCTCCCCTTCATTCTCCTCCTGTACCTCCGCCACTACCTCTCTTTTCTCCCTTCCCCTGTACCGTCTTCCCTCCCTCCTCTCTCTCCCCTTCATTCTCCTCCTGTACCTCCACCACTACCTCTCTTTTCTCCCTTCCCCTGTACCGTCTTCCCTCCCTCCTCTCTCTCCCCTTCATTCTCCTCCTGTACCTCCGCCACTACCTCTCTTTTCTCCCTTCCCCTGTACCGTCTTCCCTCCCTCCTCTCTCTCCCCTTCATTCTCCTCCTGTACCTCCGCCACTACCTCTCCTTTCTCCCTTCCCCTGTACCGTCTTCCCTCCCACTCCTCTCTCCACCCCTCCTGTACCTCTTTCCCGGCAAGCCTCTCCCTCAGGGCCTGGTTCTCCCTGCGGAGGTGCTCGTTCTCCTGCTGCACCTCTCTCAGCTGGCCCTCTAGGTTCTGCAGGTACTCCTTCTTCTTCTTGCGTGACTGGCACGCCGACTCCCGGTTCTTGATCATCCGCTGCTGCCTCTTCATCACCTTCATCTGAGACCCGGTCGGAGGGGAGAACACATGGCAGTTAATCACGGCAGAACTGGGCGTGTGATCTGACAGTGAAGCCCGGGGTAAGGCAGCGGTTGATGTAGAGCGTGAAAGAGAACTACTCACTGACTGACTGACATGCGACTGACAGACACTCACATCCACGCCGTTGCAGTTGCTCCCTGGCAGAGAGGACGCCGGGACTATGGGTTTGCTGGGGAATCGGGCCGTGGGGCTATGGCAGTGTGGCATGGTGGGGGAGGCGGGCTCCATTTTGACGATGGCTGGCGCGGACCCCAGACAGACTGACTGGGAAAGCACCACTAAGAGAGGGAAAAGAAGGTGACATCACTCAGCTATTACGTAACATATTATGTCATATTGTGTCTCTTAGACACCCAAATACCCAAAATACAAGTATTAAAATACATTTCTAATCAACAAATCACAGAAATAGACATGAATAGGTATTGTGGCGATTTGAGCATGCACGCCCACAGAGATACATAAAATAACTTGGAATTCAACGCTCCCCTTTAATTAACCTCGGCGATTCACCAAACG
This sequence comes from Oncorhynchus masou masou, assembly GCF_036934945.1. NCBI lineage: Eukaryota > Metazoa > Chordata > Actinopteri > Salmoniformes > Salmonidae > Oncorhynchus > Oncorhynchus masou. The sequence goes on from NC_088224.1 coordinate 36,753,256, forward strand.
GTAAGCCTGGAATAAGGTCATGTGTGAAAAATGGTCAGTCTGGTCCCAGGACTCACCAGGCCTGCTCTGGTCCCTGCTAGGCAGGCTGTGCAGTATGAGGGCCTTGGCTGGACTGGGAGCCTGGGGGACGGAGAGAGCCGCTACACACACAGGCCTGGGTTGGATGAGAGGCTTACTGCTCAGGATGGTACTGGCTTTGATTGTGGCCGCAGTGGGGTGCACTGGAGGGAGAGAAAGAACATGACATGCACTATAAAATGTCTGCCAAGAACAAAGTCAAGGGCATTTGCACCCAAAGCACATAATATTAAACATGAAGCGTACTCTCGTGGCTGAAGTCTTTCCTGCGCAACACATCAAATAGCTGGACATCACTGCAGAAACGAGTACCTGTGGCCTGTGTGTCCATGCCATTGTGGGTTGATGTTTGGTGTTGCTGAGGCGGCAGTTTGGACTGTGGTCGGGCCAGTTGTGCAGAGGCCACAGTGACTTCACATGTGCCAAGTGGTGGTGCCAGCACATCTCCAAACATATAAGGAGGTGTGGGCGGGTTCTCTCCTTTCACTGGGATCTGAATGGTAGAAAGAGAGATGTGCAAGAAATGTTAAAAACAGGCTTCACACTTTAGTTACTTCTGAAATACTCGGACGAGGCTCTGTGTCACTGAACATGTGCACTTTGTGTACATTGCATCTCAGAGTCTCTAAACTGTGATGCATCAATATTGTAGTGCGATGTGGAAGCTGATCTGTCTGGACTGACCTGTGAGTCTGGGAGTGAGGTCAGGGAGCAGTCGGAGGCCAGCGAGGAGGCAGGGGAGGGAGGCTCCGCCTTCACCCGGAACACTGGAACAGCACACACAAATGATACAAAAAGGACACAGTGAATAATTCACATTCAACCATAAGACAAACACATACACAATAGCCAAAGAGGGACTTACACATGTCCACTGGCAAAGGCTGCGTTATCGTCATTTCATCTTTCAGTACGGGAATGTCCCCTTAAGAGAGTGCGAGGAAGGCAGAGCAGAGAGAGAGTGGCAGGGAGAAAGGTTTCAAAAGTACACCACAACCGACGCTGCGCTACAATGACACTTTACTGATAAACTGAAGTGACGTTGCTATTTTACTTCATTGGACTTCTATAGTAGTAATAACATGTCTACTACCACAACGAATACTTTTAAAAAGGAAAACCTCTCCTTCCTGCCACACTTGATTAATCTCTGCACCTGTGAGAAGGTTGTCGTCCAGGTGTCTCCATGGCGACGTGGGATTGTCGGGATCAAGGGTCAGCACGAGATCGTTGTCAAACTGCGAGAAGAGAGAGGAAGCGGAGGGCAGAATTAGGCCATCGTCTGGATTAGTCAGTAGGTCGGCAGGGGGTGCGCCATTGGTTGGCCCAACAGGGAAATCAGCCCCATTATCGGCCCGTCTCAGGCTCACTCAAATTACCTTAACTTTGGCATCACACACTGAACTCTCACGACTGCTAGGTAGTGTGTAACAATACCTGGTTTATACTGATACTGCCAGCACTAGCCGACGACCACCAGGTTACTCAACCCTGCACCTTAGAGGCTGTTGCCCCATATACATAGACATGGAATCACTGGTCACTTTAATAATGTTGACATAACGCTTTACTCATTTCATATGTAGAGTTGAAGTCGGAAGTAAACATACACCTTAGCCAAATACACTTAAACTCAGTTTCACAATTCCTGACATTTAATCCTAGTAAAAATTCCCTGTCTTGGGTCAGTTAGGATCACCACTTTATTTTAAGAATGTGAAATGTTAGAATAATAGTAGAGAGAAGGATTTATTTCAGATGTTATTTCTTTCATCACATTCCCAGTGGGTCAGAGGTTAACATACACTCAATTAGTATAAGGTAGCATTGCCTTTAAAATTGGTTAACTTGGGTCAAACGTTTTGGGTAGCCTTCCACAAGCTTCCCACAATAAGTTGGGGGAATTTTGTCCCATTCCTCCTGACAGAGCTGGTGCAACTGAGTCAAGTTTGTAGGCCTCCTTGCTCGCACACGCTTTTTCAGTTCTGCCCACAAATTTTCTATAGGATTGAGGTCACTCAAATACCTTGACTTTGCTGTCCTTAAGCCATTTCCCCACAACTTTGGAAGTATGCTTGGGGTCATTGTCCATTTGGAAGACCCATTTGCAAACAAGCTTTAACTTCCTGACTGATGTCTTGAGATGTTGCTTCAATATATCCACATAATTTTCCTCCCTCATGAAGCCATCTATTTTGTGAAGTGCACCAGTCCCTCCTGCAGCAAAGCATCCCCACAACATGATGCTGCCACCCCCGTGCTTCACGGTTGGGATGGTGTTCTTCAGCTTGCAAGCCTCCCCCTTTTTCCTCCAAACATAACGATTGTCATTATGACCAAAGAGTTCTATTTTTGTTTCATCAGACCAGAGGACATTTCTCCAAAGTATGATCTTTGTCCCCATGTGCAGATACAAACCGCAGTCTGGCTTTTTCTATGGCGGTTTTGGAGCAGTAGCTTCTTCCTTGCTGAGCGGCCTTTCTGGTTATGTCACTTTAGGACTCGTTTTACTGTGGATATAGATACTTTTGTACCGGTTTCCTCCAGCATCTTCACAAGGTCCTTTGCTGTTGTTCTGGGATTGATTTGCACATTTCGCACCAAAGTACATTCATCTCTAGGAGACAAAACACGTCTCCTTCCTGAGCGGTATGACGGCTGCGTGGTCCCATGGTGTTTATACTTGCGTATTATTGTTTGTACAGATTAACATGGTACCTTCAGGCATTTGGAAATTGCTCCCAAGACTGAACCAGACTTGTGGAGGTCTACAATTGTTTTTCTGAGGTTTTGGCTGATTTCTTTTGATTTTCCCATGATGTCAAGCAAAGAGGCACTGAGTTTGAAGGTAGGCCTTGAAATACATCCACAGGTACACCTCCAATTGACTCAAATTATGTCAATTAGCATATCAGAAGCTTCTAAAGCCATGACATAATTTTCTGGAATTTTCCAAGCTGTTTAAAGGCACAGTCATCTTAGTGTATGTAAACTTCTGACCCACTGGAATTGTGATACAGTGAATTATAAGTGTTATAATCTGTCTGTAAACAATTGTTGGGAAAATGACTTGTGTCATGCACAAAGTAGATGTCCTGACCGACTTGCCAAAACTATAGTTTGTTAACAAAACATTTGTGGAGTGGTTGAAAAACTAGTTTTAATGACTCCAACCTAAGTGTATGTAAACGTCCGACTTCAACTGTATATATTGTATTGTATTCTACTGTATTTTAGTCAATGCCATTCCAACATTGCTCGTCCTAATATTTATATATTCTTAATTCCACTCTTTACTTTTAGATTCCTGTGTATTGTTGTGAATTGTTGGATACTACAGCAATGTTGGAGCGAGGAACACAAGTATTGACATCTGCTAAATATGTGCATGTGACCAATAAAATTTTATTTTATTTTGATAAAAGGAAGAATGAGCAGATTGCCGCACTATTGCACACTGTATTTTATTTTACTAGGCAAGTCAGTTTAGGACAAATTCTTAATTTACAATGACACTCTACCGGGGAACAGATCAGGGAACGGTCCGCCTTGCTCAGGGGCAGAACGACAGTTTTTTTTTAACCTTGTCAGCTCGGGGATTCAATCCAGCAACCTTTCAGTTACTTGCCCAACGCTCTAACCACTAGGCTACCTGTAGGTGATGTAGATTGGAATAGGGATGGACATGAGTAATCGAGTCCTCAAACGGATGTCAAAAGTCTCTCTTTAACCCGACTAAAGATCACTTTGTTTGACAGTCAAACTACTTTTGTGGAACGTGCTTTGTGGCTGCACAAATGAGCAAGAAAACATGTCCCGATTTTACATATTTATTTTGTCGTCTTGGAGACAACGTTAATTTGCTTTCTCCTGTTCCATTTCTACATGTGCATTTGTGGGACACAACACAAAAAGAAGCCAAGCCAAGCATCAGTTCTTCTCCTTGAATTAATCTTCCCTTCTGTGTCCCTCACTAAACTGTGTTCCGTCCACTCCCTCTACACACGCTTGCTAAGAGCGCACGCAAGCCCCCGTTAAGCCTACAGAAACAAATGCCTATAAAAACATGTCTAACTGATGGGATACACAAGCTACATTCCTTGCTAAATGACGACAGTTTTAAAAACAAATTGTGTTCCGTCCGTGAGTTGATTGATGTAGGGAAATAGGTGTTCCAACGACGAGCTGCAGGTTTGGAATGATTGCGTCCCGTCTATTTTCCGCTTAGGCTACTTTGCGAACTGCTAATGCCATTTAGAATTGGTTAGCCTAGGCTACAACCCCCCCCCCCCCCCTAAACATAGACAAGTTCCACACTGAAAAGAAAAAAGACAGAGTGTATTTTCAGAATCTTAAGAACAGGCCGACTCACTAAACAGATCTTGTGATCGTAATTCATCTCCATGCAGTTTTCAACGTAGAATTCTTAATTCATTTAGAAACATTCCAAAAGGCAAAATAAAACTAAATCGAACATCTGTATATTGATGACAGATTTTTGTTTGTAACCCTCAGAAAATTGTCTTTCAACTCGCTAAATTGAGCCCCGTTTCAAATGATTACTCTGAGAATAACTATTCCAGACGCGATATGCGCATCGGCAACTTATTTCACTTAGAAAAATAGTTATATTTTATTCAGTTACACGACATCATTTTTTTTTCTAGAAATGATGAGTCTTGAATGTGATAGGGCTTGGGAAATAAAAAACAAAGTGTCTTGTCTGCTAAATTAACAAAACAAGGCTCTACCATTACACAGTCATAGGCTTCAACAAGCAAGTGCCACTGCTAAGGTTATTACCTTTTGTGAAGATTGTGTTCCATAATATAACAGTTACAATAAATTAATCTTAAATGACACTTGTTTTTATATATAGACAAATGCACACATATTTATTTCCAGTGTGGCCCTTGTGTTCTAAAATAGACCCCCCTCCCCCCATTGGAGTACTCAACAAAAACAAAGCAAGAGCGCTAACTGTCAAAACATTTCAAATGCCCATTCCTGGAATAGGCCTCATGTTGAGTAGACAGGAAATTAGGTCTAAATCATTGACAGCTTTGAATTAACTTCATTGTGGTGATACAACATGTGTAGTACAGTGGTCAGATAATACAGTCAGGGTCTGTGAGCAGAAAATCTTTGTCCGTACCGATGTTTCATATTTTGGTCCTCTCGTGTACTCTCCGTCCTCTCCCTCCTCCATGCTCTCACACTGGTACAGACAGGCATCTGAGACAGACAGACCAATTAGTTAGCACTGTAGGAACATAATTATGCACATGGACAGACATGCAAGTTGCTTGAGTATCAGTTGCTATCGCGGTTGTAAGTAAAGCCTTATCACTATACCACAGTGACCCCTTGTCGCCATGGTTTCCCGTGCCTTATTTGGTTTGACAAGGGCTTGAAACACGACTCTGACCTTTGAGCTAAAACAAGAAGAGGGATCTACTAGTAAATGATGGTTGTGATCATAAACACACCTAAAAATGAGCTCGAGGTTTGGTGCTTTTCTACACCCATTTTAAATTCAAAGCAGCTTCAATTCACTGGAGTCCAGTTTGGTTTTCCAGCTTTACAAATTGAGTGAAATCTAAGCAATGGAGGGGAAGCTGGCTTAAAATACATGAGATGGGAGGTTTTCTGCCCTGAGGTGACCCATCTTCAATAGCAGAGGGATCGGTAACCAACCTGCTCAGTGCTGAGAATGGTTCCCCATTACTGTTGAATTTGAATTAGCCAAGTGTTTGCTACTCATGATAATAGTAGACCCCATTAACTAGAGGGACAACTTATGGGCTGAAATTAATTCTAGCCTACATTATCGTGGGATGTTTGTTTTTTCTTGAAAGAATGCTTTTCGTTTTCCACAACTAGTTTTGATTCACACTGCAGGCCTGACTGGTTAAATGCTGTCCATCACAAATAGTAAATGTAAAATGTAATCAAGTTCAGTGATCACAGGAAGTGAGTGAAAATGCGTGAGACATTTTTTTAAACCTTTATTTAACTAACTTTAGAACCAATTCTTATTTTCAATGACAGCCTAGGAACAGTGGGTTAACTTCATTGTTCAGGGGCAGAACAGAAGTACAGATTTGTACCTAGTCAGCTCGGGGATTTGAACTTGCAACCTTTCAGTTACTAGTCCAATGCTCTAACCACTAGGCTACCCGCCCTAGACAACGACACTTAAGTCTGCAAACTTCAGCATATAAAAGCAATGATCAGGGAGTCAGTAAAAGGGAAAAGTCTGTTTCTAAAATACAGTGCCATACAATGAAAGCAAGCCAATCTGTCAGATGCAAATGCTATTGATTTAAAAAAGGGCCCGAGATACCCAGATGTCGCAAAAAGCCAGCTTGGTTTTCAGTCTTTAGGTAGGCTGAGGCCTATGGTTTATTCAACACATTACATACGTTTTAAATTCAGGTATTTGGAATCGATGGTCTTTTCAGATAGTCTTTATCTTATGGAAAATAAAAGCTTGCCGAGCACAAGCTTTTATCACACTAATACCAAAGGGTTTTTATAACTAAAGTTAACACTCCTATATGTGCTAATACAGTGACATATCCGGTTTGCTGCCCAGTGTACATATAGCTAGACATTGGCGCACACACCCACGCAAGAAACCCAACTACCACCAACTTTAACATTATGATTGTTCGTAATTTGTTGTCAGGGTCAACCTGATAAGGTTAGGAAATTAAAGATGCATAGTCAATTTCACGCATTCGTTATCAGCTAAAGTCGCGTTAGCTAGCTGATCATTTTAGCTATCTAACGCATCCATGCTGCCCAGGTGGTAAACATGCATTACAGTACCATTTATTATCTCTCACTTACCCCAATCCTCGCTTGTCAGAAGGTTATCAGCGAAGAAACGACTATCCAAATCAGATAGTAAATCCGTAGTCATAGCCACAAGGCGTTTGTTAATTAGAGGGAGTGTAGACAATCACCGATCGATTATATTAAAAAATATATAAATCCGCGAATTCGATTTACAGCAAATAATGTTCAGTTGGCGATTGGGTCCATCGACGTACAAAATACAATTATAATTTCTTACGCGAAACATTAGATTTTGTATGTATTTTGTTTCATAATATCCACTCGGTCCACAGAACCATCTCGCATATGACGACATCCAGACAAGAAACGAAATTTCCGCAAAAAGCCCGCCCATTTTCAATACAAGATCCAATCAAAGCAAGGATTTGTTAGATTGATTCTTCAGTCGCCCTATCCAATAATATTATTACTATTAAGACAGAGTAGACCGTCGTAGATGGACAAAAGTAAGAGGTTTATAAGGTGATTCGACCCAATCGCACGTCAGAATTTTGAGTGACGTTGAAAATATTCAATGGTTGACATGTAATTTGGCATTCCTTTCAAAGGACATGCTCTAAAAATCAATCACGTGTTCAACAATAAGAAACATTTCATTTGAACACATGGTTGATAGCTAGCTAAAGTTGTCTCTTTCCTAAATTAGCCATGGGATGGAGATAGGGTTTTGGACTTGTGGTTTTAGTTGATTCTCCGTACTGGCCAATGATTATAACGGGGAATCTGACTCAACCATACATTCCTACATTGTGCCCCTTGCCTGAGAGGATGGAAGTTCAACATGTATCTAGATGTAGTAAGCCAGTGTTAACTAGCTAACGTTACCCATGAAGTGAAGTTTTTAGCCAGGTAGCAAGACAACCAACTTAAAGCGTGTACTGTATGACAGTGATAGACCGTTTAGTCAACATGAGATAAAGGATCATGGTTTTGGCTTGAGTGAGTCATGTTTTTTCTACAAACAAATCAGAACCATGGACAACCACATCATATTTAGCTTACATTGATTGGACTCATTTTTGGTATATTTTAGTTGTCACTGCATAAGACTAAGCATAGGTGATTTGATGTTGAAATGGTGCTGGAATAGTGGAGGCAGTAACTGTTTTTGTAACTCTCCATGGTTCTAAATCCATAGTTGTTTAGTGGTCTGAAAATGGCGGAAGCATTAACTTGATTGACCATGCTGTAGGTCATGTAACTGTCTGTTACGTGCAATATGCTTTGTGGATTTCACCTGTGTGGTTGAGCTTATTATGCAGCACTGTCTTCTTATTGTCTCTGCCTTCGGCCCACAGTGCATTTGGAAAGTATGTAGACCTCTTGACCTTTGCCACATTTTGTTGTGTTACCCTTATTCTAAAATGGATTCAATTGTTCCCCCCTCAACTACACACAATACCCCATAATGACAAAGCAAAAATGTATTTATTTTTTAATTAAAAGATATTGCATTTAACATAAGTATTCAGACCCTTCACTCAGTACTTTGTTGAAACACCTTTGGCAGTGATTATAGCCTAGAGTCTTGGGTATGATGCTACAAGTTTGGCACACCTGTATTTTAGGAGTTTTTCCCATTCTTCTCTGCAGATCCTCTCAAGCTCTGTCAGGTTGCATGGGGAGCGTCGCTGCACAGCTATTTTCAGGTCTCTCCAGAGATGTTTGATTTGGCTCAAGTCCAGGCTCTGGCTGGGCCACTCAAGGACATTCAGGAACTTGTCCCGTAGCCATCCCTGCATTGTCTTGGCTGTGTGCTTAGGGTCGGTGTCCTGTTGGAAGGTGAACCTCTGCCCCAGTCAGGTATTTGGGGCTCTGGAGCAGGTTTCATCAAGGATCTCTCTGTACTTTACTCTGTTCATCTTTCCCCTCAATCCTGACTAGTCTCCCAGTCCCAGCCGTCCAGCAAAGTTTGGTGGTTCCAAACAATTTAAGAATGATGGAGGCCACTGTGTTCTTCAAATAAAAAAATCTAATCAAACGTTATTTGTCACGTGCCGAATACAACAACTGTAGACCTTACCGTGAAATGCTTACTTACAAGCCCTTAACCAACAGTGCAGTTCAAGAAGAGTTAAGAAAATAAATTCAAGTAAAAAATAATAAAAAGTAACACAAAATAACAAGAACAAGACTATATACAGGGGGTACCGATACAGAGTCAGTGTGCGGGGTGCAGGTTAGTTGAGGTAATTTGTACATGTAGGTAGGGGTGACGTGACTATGCATAGATAATAAACAGCAAGTATCAGCAGTGTACAAAACAAATGGAGGGGTAGGGGTGTCAATATGTATAGTCTGGTGGCCATTTGATTAATTGTTCAGCAGTCTTATGGCTTGGGGGTAGAAGCTGTAAAGGAGACTTTTGGTCCTAGACTTGGCGCTTTGGTACCACTTGCTGTGCGGTAGCAGAGAAAACAGTCTGACTTGGATGACTGGAGTTTCTGACAATTTTATGGGCTTTCTACTGACACCGCCTATTATATAGGTCCTGGATGGCAGGAAGCTTGGCCCCAGTGATGTACTGGGCCGTATGCACTACCCTCTGTAGCGCCTTACGGTCAGATGCCGAGCAGTTGCCATACCAGGCGGTGATGCAACCGGTCAGGATGCTCTCAATGGTGCAGCTGTAGAACGTTTTGAGGATCTGGGGACCCATGCCAAATCTTTTCAGTCCCTTGAGGGGGAAAAGGTTTTGTCATGCCCTCTTCACGACTGTCTTGGTGTGTTTGGACCATGATAGTTTGTTGGTGATGTGGACACCAAGGAACTTGAAACTCTCGACCCAATCCACTACAGCCCCGTCGATGTTAATGAGGGCCTGTTCGGCCCGCCTTTTCCTGTAGTCCACGATCAGCTCCTTTGTCTTGCTCACATTGAGGTAGAGGTTGTTGTCCTGAACCCACACTGCCAGTTCTCTGACCTCCTCCCTATTGTCTCATCATTGTCGGTGATCCGGCCTACCACTGTTGTGTCGTCAGCAAACTTAATGATGGTGTTGGAGTTGTGTTTGGCCACAGTCGTGGGTGAACAGGGAGTACAGGAGGGGACTAAGTACACACCACTGAGGGGCCCTCGTGTTGAGGATCAGCGTGGCGGATGTGTTGTTACTTACCCTTACCACCTGGGGGCGGCCCGTCAGGAAGTCCAGGATCCAGTTGCAGAAGGAGGTGTTTAAGTCCCAAGGTCCTTATCTTAATGATGAGCTTCATGGGCACTATGGTGTTGAACACCTTTTCAACATGTAGCATTTCACTATCCCTCGGTTGATAAGAAACCGTCACTAGTCGTGGTGGCTCTACTACCATTCCTTCTTCCCCGACACTCGTTCCTTCTAATCTTTTCACTGCCTCCATATAAGAGAGACGCTGGACGCTCCTTACCCTCGCCACCTCATTCATCTCCATCATAACAGAGAGACTCTTCATCAAAGAACAGTAGCAAGGAAGAAGTGAAATTTTTTCCGTCCACCGTACAGGTCAGTCACCATGCACCAACCACTTTATTTCTTGCTCCACACCAGAAATAACCCCCTTGATAGGCACCCTGTTACAAAAATCCACGCAGGAAACATTCCACTCCAATAACTTTTTGAGTCTTAACACGCTTATTCTGCTCTGCAGACACACAAATCAAAAACCACTTCTTGTGACTCACCGACTCACACTTTCTTCCAACACATCCCAGATATTCCTGGATATGTTAAACAGATTTCCCAAGTAGCATTGATCCTAAACCCTGACTGGTGGTTTATTTTTTTCCAACATAGCTTTACTTCTCATGGCATTACTTCTCCCTTTGCCACTTGTAAACCCACCAATTCTCACTTTCTGTACCTTTAGCTTCACTCGACTCACTAGCAGTTTCAATCATTTCCTAGCAGTTTCCGCCATTTCCGTCTACAACCAATGTCTAAGTCTCCCGCTCCAACAAAGAGCCACTTTCCTTCCTCTGATATGCACTGTCAACTGTGGGACTTATATAGACAGGTGTGTGCCTTTCCAAATCATGTCCTATCAATTGAATTTACCACAGGTCGACTAGAATTAAGTTGTAGAAACATCTTACGGACAATGAATGGGAACAGGATGCACCTGAGCTCAATTTCGAGTCTCATAGCAATGGGTCTGAATACTTATGTAAATAAGGTTTTTCAGTTCCTGTTTTTGCTTTGTCATTAATGAGGGGAAAAAAATATTTAATCAATTTTAGGATAAGGCTGTGCCGTAACAAAATGTGGAAAAGTCAAGGGGTCTGAATACTGTATGCACTGTATATATCAAGTTCGCAAGGCATATGAACTAAAAGGTTATAATGCAAACGACGCAATTATCACAACACAGGTTGTAACATGGCTTTTCTTTCTGGCTTGGCTTCCCCAGTGATTTTACCCACGCACCGCAACTGTCCTTGAAAGAAATTATATTAAAAGGATGAATGACTTTTAACAAGTATCAAATCTGATTTCATTCATCACATGCTTCATTGAAACAGATGTAGACTAACAGTGAAATGCTTGCGGGCCCTTCCCAACAATGTAAATAGAAAAGGTAATAACACGTAATAATACAAGCTATAATAAATACATAATGAGTGATAACTTGACTAAATACAGGGGTACCATTACCGAGTCGATGTGCAGGGGTACGAGGTAATTCAGGTAGATACAGTTGAAGTCAGAAGTTTACATACACTTAGGTTGGAGTCATTAAAACTCGTTTTTTGAACGACTCCACAAATTTCTTGTTAACAAACTATAGGAAAAGGTAAGATTTAACTTCCTGACTGATGTCTTGAGATGTTGCTTCAATATATCCACAGAATTTTCCTCCCTCATGAAGCCATCTATTTTGTGAAGTGCACCAGTCCCTCCTGCAGCAAAGCACCCCCACAAAATGATGCTGCCACCCCCATGCTTCACGATTGGGATGGTGTTCTTTGGCTTGCAAGCCTCCCCCTTTTTCCTCCAAACACAACAATGGTCATTATGGACAAACAGTTACAGTTTGTTTCATCAGACCAGAGGACAATTCTCCAAAAAGTTCAATCTTTGTCCCCATGTGCAAACAATAGTCTGGCTTTTTTATGGCAGTTTTGGAGCATTGACTTCTTCCTTACTTAGCGATCTTTCTGGTTATGTCGATATAGGACTCGTTTTACTGTGGATATAGATACTTTTGTACCTGTTTCCTCCAGCGTCTTCACAAGGTCCTTTGCTGTTGTCCTGGGATTGATTTGCACTTTTCGAACCAAAGGACGTTCATCTCTAGGAGACAGAACACGTCTTCTTCCTGGGCGGTATGATGGCTGCGTGGTCCCATGGTGTTTATACTTGCGTACTATTGTTTGTACAGATGAATGTGGTACCTTCAGGCGTTTGGAAATTGCTCCCAAGGATGAACCAGACTTGTGGAGGTCTACAATTGTTTTTCTGAGGTCTTGGCTGATTTCTTTTGATTTTCCCAAGATGTCAAGCAAGGGGGAACTAAGTTTGAAGGTAGGCCTATACATCCACATGTACACCTCCAATTGACTCAAATTATGTCAATTAGCCTATCAGAAGCTTTTAAAGCCATGACATCATTTCCTGGAATTTTCCAAGCTGTTTAAAGGCACAGTCAACTTAGTGTATGTAAACTTCTGACCCACTGGAATTGTGATACAGTGAGTTATGAGTGAAATAATCTGTAAACAATTTTTGGAAAAATTACTTGTGTCATGCACTTAGTAGATGTCCTGACCGACTTGCCAAAACTATAGTTTGTTAAACAAGAAATTTGTGGAGTGGTTGAAAAACAAGTAAGGTATCAAGGGACTATCCTCTCAGTCACCAGTGCCATATGTTAGGTAATGGTCCAGCCAGGGTATATGAGGTCATCTTCTGAATGGAATGTAGGTACCTCGTATCTGAAAAGTCTTAATCTGAAAAGTTTTCATTTGAAAACAGGGTCCCTACCAAATGTGTTCCTGACATGGATGTAATTGTTGTTGTCTGGCGCCCTCCACTGTATGAAGTAGGCTAAGTAGGTTACTGTATGTCCAAATTCACAGATAAGTCACTCTCAGAACCATCTCTGGTATGTCTCGAGAGCATATCCAAATGCACAAAACTAGTAGGAAGTATTTACTACTGTCATCATTCTAACAGCATTGTTTGGAAAGTCACTCTGCACGGGTCCCACCTGGTTCAGATCTGTACTCACAGAGATCATTAAACGTGGCCTAGCCCTAGTGTGAATGGCCTCTTATTTGCCAATCAATCTGGCAGAACCCTATTGCTGCCCTGTACAGTATCTAGAAAAGCCAAGCAGAGGTGGTTCTTCAAGAAAGATAGTCATGCAAAACAGGAACCTATTTCGACTCTGTTAAAAAATGGAACCGTGGAAAGGGAGAGGGAGGACCCACAGAACAGGTTTTCCTTTGATGAAGATGGAGCCCTGCGGAACCTCAATCTGCATCCAGGGGTCTCTGGAGAGAACCTGTGTAATGGGGAAACGGCAGCTAAAGTAACAGTGTTGACAGGTAGAGCTTTCCAAATAGCATTTTATCTATTTAATTGTCCGTGTTTTATTTTAACACTGACATTTTCATTTAATTAAAAGATCAGGCTCAACAATCAACTTCATCACTTCCTAGTAAAAAGCAGTGAGAGAAAGCGTTGGGGGAACCACACTTTAGAGACCCTTCTAATGCCATTCCCCTTTCATTTAAATGCCATGCTTATGCCTGACTTGATTATTAATTTATTTTTGCAAACCCAGATCACCTCAACATCCAGAATACCACTACTGTTTTGAAAACAGGTAACACACAGCAACACTATGCAATTCTTATCACAAGTATGAAAGTAACACTGTGAAAGTAAATTCCATGACCTATATTCTTCACCATATATTTTCAGATGTTGTTGGGAGAGATACAGTGCCTTGCGAAAGTATTCGGCCCCCTTGAACTTTGCGACCTTTTGCCACATTTCAGGCTTCAAACATAAAGATATAAAACTGTATTTTTTTGTGAAGAATCAACAACAAGTGGGACACAATCATGAAGTGGAACGACATTTATTGGATATTTCAAACTTTTTTAACAAATCAAAAACTGAAAAATAGGGCGTGCAAAATTATTCAGCCCACTTAAGTTAATACTTTGTAGCGCCAACTTTTTCTGTGATTACAGCTGTAAGTCGCTTGGGGTATGTCTCTATCAGTTTTGCACATCGAGAGACTGACATTTTTTCCCATTCCTCCTTGCAAAACAGCTTGAGCTCAGTGAGGTTGGATGGAGAGCATTTGTGAACAGCAGTTTTCAGTTCTTTCCACAGATTCTCGATTGGATTCAGGTCTGGACTTTGACTTGGCCATTCTAACACCTGGATATGTTTATTTTTGAACCATTCCATTGTAGATTTTGCTTTATGTTTTGGATCATTGTCTTGTTGGAAGACAAATCTCCGTCCCAGTCTCAGGTCTTTTGACTCCATCAGGTTTTCTTCCAGAATGGTCCTGTATTTGGCTCCATCCATCTTCCCATCAATTTTAACCATCTTCCCTGTTCCTGCTGAAGAAAAGCAGGCCCAAACCATGATGCTGCCACCACCATGTTTGACAGTGGGGATGGTGTGTTCAGGGTGATGAGCTGTGTTGCTTTTACGCCAAACATAACGTTTTGCATTGTTGCCAAAAAGTTCAATTTTGGTTTCATCTGACCAGAGCACCTTCTTCCACATGTTTGGTGTGTCTCCCAGGTGGCTTGTGGCAAACTTTAAACAACACTTTTTATGGATATCTTTAAGAAATGTCTTTCTTCTTGCAACTCTTCCATAAAGGCCAGATGTGTGCAATATACGACTGATTGTTGTCCTATGGACAGAGTCTCCCACCTCAGCTGTAGATCTCTGCAGTTCATCCAGAGTGATCATGGGCCTCTTGGCTGCATCTCTGATCAGTCTTCTCCTTGTATGAGCTGAAAGTTTAGAGGGGCGGCCAGGTCTTGGTAGATTTGCAGTGGTCTGATACTCCTTCCATTTCAATATTATCGCTTGCACAGTGCTCCTTGGGATGTTTAAAGCTTGGGAAATCTTTTTGTATCCAAATCCGGCTTTAAACTTCTTCACAACAGTATCTCGGACCTGCCTGGTGTGTTCCTTGTTCTTCATGATGCTCTCTGCGCTTTTAACGGACCTCTGAGACTATCACAGTGCAGGTGCATTTATACGGAGACTTGATTACACACAGGTGGATTGTATTTATCATCATTAGTCATTTAGGTCAACATTGGATCATTCAGAGATCCTCACTGAACTTCTGGAGAGAGTTTGCTGCACTGAAAGTAAAGGGGCTGAATAATTTTGCACGCCCAATTCTTCAGTTTTTGATTTGTTAAAAAAGTTTGAAATATCCAATAAATGTCGTTCCACTTCATGATTGTGTCCCACTTGTTGTTGATTCTTCACAAAAATACAGTTTTATATCTTTATGTTTGAAGCCTGAAATGTGGCAAAAGGTCGCAAAGTTCAAGGGGGCCGAATACTTTCGCAAGGCACTGTAAGGACCTACAAATGGTAGGTTGTCCACAGACATTCAGACACAGATTAGACTGAATGAAAAGTATATCAAATCTCTGTTTTTGCTCTTTGTGAAACTAAAATGGCAGTGTGTGAGGGTCTAGATAAACAAGAACATAAGTGCCACCCAGCTTTATGTTTTCCGTTAGCAACCCTCCGTGCTGTGCTCACTACAGAGAGCATGAACTTTCGACCTGCTATCTTTAATACAGGTGACATTTTCACATATTGAATTGTGCTGTTGTCTTTCAGTTGTGGTGATGAAAGCTGTCGTTGGACTATGCGTCGTGGTGCATTTGGCTGGAATACTGGGCCTTTTGCTGATTGAACAGGAAGAAAGAATTACAGTACAGGTAAAAATGTCTAAAAACTCTGTTACATTATGTACCTCTAATGTTGTTTGTACAAGCTTTTATGTCCATATTAAGATATTACGTTGGCCTATGTGGTCATGCAACAACCTTTTTACAAACATGTGATACGATCACCTTATTTCCTATAGTGAGAGGACACAAGCAGGAAGGAGCTCCAGACTAGGTGCTTGTCAAATCTAGGTAAAGAACACTGTCTAATTGTTTGCTACCAGAAAAGTCCCAAAAGTAGGGTTTGTGTGAAAACAAGTTATATTTTCATATTTTGTCTTATATGGTCTGAGATCACACAGGGTGATGGGGAAGAAGTGAGTGCAAATGAATACATCTCATTGTAAACTGAAAGCATTGCTGAAATGAATGTTTGTGTCTCAGGGCCCTTCTCATGTGGAAGACACTGAGGTTCAGTTTGCATCTCTGGGTCGGCAGAACTGGAGGGAACAGGGTACAGGGAGACCTGCATCATGTCATCTATTCCGCTGTGGTCACTGCTAGACCAGCATTCCAGGGTTTGAAGAGAATAACACATTGATTTGACGGTTTGACTCCTTAACAGACAGTTCGTATCTTATTTAGTTTTATTACAGTACAACTACATTTTACAAAAGTTGCTCTGTAATAATATAGTACATTTATTTCTGCCTTTCAAGGTATCCAAGATATGATTATTTTATCCAACGAATTCTATATCCTGTTGCCTTAAAATGTTTTTATTGAGATTCTTTGGAGAACATTAACAATAATTATTACATTAGCCTTTTCAACATTTACAGAGACACACATACATGCATGAATCAAAATACAATCTTATTTCCATCAAGAATGGATATTCCAAGAACCATGTCAGAAGTACATGTGATGTATCATGTGCCTGTGTGAACACATTGGGCCACTGTTGCATAGGTGACATCCCCCTGGGCCAATCCTGGCACTCGCTGATCAGCGGGGCGGGCCTTACCAATGCGCTTCAGACTGGCATATTGCAGACCCACTTCCTGTGAAAAACATATCCTTCATGATTAGAGATGAAATATTACCATCATGCAATCCAAACCTCTCGGCCGTACATTTACAGTTAGATAAGGTTTAGTCCTACCTGTTATGACTCAATCATTTACAGAAGTACTTTTACCTTGAGACTTGAATTCCTGTTCACACGGGTGTTGCACAAACATGTTGTTTTACCTGAAAGAGGGAACAATTTAGTTTTAAAGGGGCAATCTGCAGTTCAAACTATAAGAAAAAGGTAACCCCACCACTGCTTTGGTAAATAGGTGAGCAATGGGTCTGGAGAGATGGAACCACTCAAATTCATAGGCAGAGCTACGGATGCAAGGACTGACCATCCATGAGATCAAAATATATTTTCATCATGTTTTGAGGATATACCGTGTTTGTTACAATTACAGTGTTTATAAGCATTGGAGTAAAACAATCTTATATTTGGGGTTTTGATGGGGTAGGACAGTTGAACTAAGCACATGAGGCATTTATAAGTGATATTCTTCAATAATCAATGGCGACATATTGTTACTTTTAAAAGTAAAAAAATGCATGAATCAACTGCAGATTTGCAATAGACTAACTTTGGTTTTGGAGCATAATGTCTCTTTAAGTAAACTTGTCAAACTTCTGATACGCTCAAAGTATTAACTATTTGATTGTGTTTACATTTACCATTCAACCAAAGCAAGAATGGGAATTACCAAGATTTGCACATTATCTTTCTATGCTTACAATACACTGTCTTACTTGCCTTTCTTGTCACTGCAGCAGAAAGTGAATGCAAAGTTAAAATTGCTCTCCACAGCTCAGTCTATGTATAGAAAGTACAAGAGCAGACACCGTTGTGCTGATCACACGGGAAGGATTTTTTCATTCAGATTTACGAGTTTTTCTGCCTTCTTGCTCTCACTATGCCAAACGTAAATCTCATCTTGGAGGCTCTGTCTACTGTCTTGGGTTGCAGGGTGGAATCAGCCACCATGGGAACACTTTCACTAACCCCACAGGACTTTGTCAATGTGGTCGCACTAAAGGAGTTCAACTCCCAAGAGGGCCTTCTAGAGCTGTAATACCCAAGTTTGTAGACATTTTCTTTACCACGTGCCTTAGATTTACCAGATGCTTTTCCATTCCACAAACCACTCTGTGAATGTGAATGAGTTCCTTGATTCTAGGTATGACTACGACTTTACAAATGTTAAGGATGGGGAAACAATGTTTACTCGGGGGAAATGAGCTGTACGTCAGACCCTGTGGCTGGAACCACATTGCCCTGAAGGTTTTTAACAAATACAGGGATGGAGATGGATGGTTGGGGACCGGAGACGAGGCTTGGCCAGTGTCCTTCTACAGACCTGCTATGGACAGATCCCAGGGCATCATCAGGAATGATGGAGATGGTGCTACTTTAGGAAGAGGAGTCTACTCAACACCGGACATTAACATAGCTGAGTAGTTCTCCAAGAGATTCACGTCCAAAGTAGATAACAAAACCTACAAGGTGGTGCTACAGAATAGGATCAACCCCCAGTAACAGAGAGAGAGTTACTGGCTGGTCTATGTGCCTGAGGAATCATCTCCGGTTCAAGAGCGCTATTGTGGAAAACTACACCCATCCATATGGTCTGCTGCTTAAGGAAGTGTTGTAAATCCATTAAGACAATGTTTGAAAGATAAGTAAATAAGTTGATCAGAAAATGAAGAGATGTATCATCAGATCAATACTATACATTTCTATATCAACTAAGTAACCAGGTTTATTTGTTTTAGTCATAGGATTAGCATAAGATTGAGTTTTTTTCCAGTGTAAATATAGCCTTTTACCTGACAGGCTACTATTATGGATGTGTGTTCAAGGGTAATAAAATTACCTAAAATAAGAGCGCATTTTTTATTTACATTATAATTTATTTCCAGTGACCCTGCCTTATCTAACCACATATTTTAAATCAGTTATCCTGTCTGGGAACAGGGTTCCGCTAGATGACACTCCCGGGACAACATGTTACACAATACATGTATGTTTTGTTCGATCAAGTTCATATTTATATCCAAAAACCTCAGTTTACATTTGGCTTTGCCTCCAAAACATCCCGTGAATTTGCACAGAGCCACATCAATTTACAGAAATACTCACAATAAACTTCGACAAATTATACAATTATTATGTACAGAATTATAGACATACTTCTCCTTAATGCAACCGCTTTGTCAGATTTCAAAAAGCAAACCATGCAATAATCTGAGTACGGCGCTCAGAGACCAAAACAAGCAAAACAGATATCCGCCATGTTGTGTAGTCAACAGAAGTCAGAATAGCATTATAAATATTCACTTACCTTTGATGATCTTCATCAGAATGCACCAAAGAAATCCCAGTTCCACAATAAATGTTTGTTCAGTTCGATAAAGTACATCATTTATGTCCAAATACCTCCTTGTTGTTCACGCCTTGAGTTCACAAATCCAAATTCATGATTCGCGATCACTAGGTCCAGATGACAAGTCAAAAAGTTCCGTTACAGTCTGTAGAAACATGTCAAACGATGTATAGAATCAATCTTTAGGATGTTTTTAACATAAATCTTCAATAATGTTTCAACCGGAGAATTCCTTTGTCTGTAGAAATGCAATTGAATGCAAGCTAACTCTCACATGAACGTGCTCTGACAGACCACTGACTCAAAGAGCCCTCATTCCTCCATCCTTCACAGTAGAAGCATCAAACAAGGTTCTAAAGACTGTTGACATCTAGTGGAAGCCTTAGGAAGTGCAATATGACCAATATCCCACTGTATCTTTGATAGGCAATGAGTTGAAAACCTACAAACCTCAGATTTCCCACTTCCTGGTTGGATTTTTTCTCAGGTTTTCGCCTGCCATATGAGTTATGTTATACTCACAGACATCATTCAAACAGTTTTAGAAACTTCAGAGTCTTTTCTACCCAAATATACCAATAATATGCATATATTAGCAACTGGAACTGAGTAGCAGGCAGTTTACTCTGGGCATGCTTTTCATCCAAATGTGAAAATGCTGCCCCCTATCCCAAACAGGTTATTTTGGTAAAAGTGTGCTTTTTAAGTACATATAACTTCACTATTGAAAAGCTGTAGTCACAGCATCAATATTGGATAATGCTACCTAGTTGTATTCTTGTGGTATTCCTTTTCCATTTGTTTACTTATATGAACAATTAGCCTCATGATAATTAGTTAGTGTTTTTATTAGTAGTCCACACTGAACAAAAATATAAACGCAACATGCAACAATATCAAAGTAGACACCCACTAGCCAAAATTGCCTTCGCATAGAATTGATCAGACTATTGATTGTGGCCTTCGGAATGTTGTCCCACTCCTCTTAAATGACTGGGCGAAGGTTGGAAATTGGCGGGTACTGGAACACACTGTCATACACACCGATCCAGCGCATACCAAACCAGCTCAATGAGTGACAGGTCTGGTGAGTATGCATGTCATGGAAGAACTGGGACATTTTCAGCTTCCAAGAATTGTGTAGAGATCTTTGCGACATGGGGCAGTGCACTATCATGCTGAAATATGAGGTGATGGTAGCGGATGAATGGCATGACTATGGGCCTCAGGATCTCATCACGGCATCCCTGTGGATTCAAATTGCCATCGATAAAATGCAATTGTGTT
This sequence comes from Oncorhynchus masou masou, assembly GCF_036934945.1. Classification (NCBI taxonomy): domain Eukaryota; kingdom Metazoa; phylum Chordata; class Actinopteri; order Salmoniformes; family Salmonidae; genus Oncorhynchus; species Oncorhynchus masou. The sequence continues at coordinate 36,773,805 of NC_088224.1, forward strand.
TGTTGTCCGTAGCTTATGCCTGATCAAACCGGGGTTCATCCTTGAAGATCATACTTCTCCAGCATGCTAGTGGACATTGAAAGTGAGCATATGTACACTGACGTTGGTTACCTGCAGTCAGGTCAAGACTCTGGTGAGGACGGAGATGAACTTCCCTGAGACGGTTTCTGACAGTTGTGCAGAAATTCTTCAGTTGTGCAAACCACAGTTTCATCAGGTGTCTGGTGGCTGGTCTCAGACGATTCCGCAGGTGAAGAAGCCTGATGTGGACACCCTGGTCTGGCGTAGTTACAAGTGATCTGCGGTTGTGAGGCCAGTTGGACATACTGCCACATTCTCTAAAATGTTGTTAGAGGCGGCTTATGGTAGAGAAATTAACATTCAATTATCTGGCAAGAGCTCTAGTGGACATTCCTTCAGTCAGCATGCCAATTGCACGCTTCTTCAAAACTTGAGACATCTCTGGCATTGTGTTGTGACAAAACTGAAAATATTACAGTGGCCTTTTATTGTCCCCAGCACAAGCTGCACCTGTGTAATGATCATGCTGTTTAATAAGCTCCTGGATATGCCACACCTGTCAGGTGGATGGACTATATTGGCGAAGGAGAAATGGTCACAAACAGGGATCTTAACAAATTTGTGCACAAAATTTGAGAGAAATAAGCTTTTTGTGCATTTGGAAAATTTCTGGGATCTTTTATTTCTTTTAGTTGTGTCAAAATGACTGGATGTCCTTTGAGAGGTGTCCAATGCTTGATACACACGGCAAACTCTTGCATGTGGAAAAACCCAGCAGCGTTGCAGTTCTTAACACAAACTGGTGTACCTGGCATGTACTACCATACATTTACATTTACATTACATTTAAGTCATTTAGCAGACGTTCAAAGGCACTTAAATCGTTTTGCCATGCCCATTCACTCTCTGAATGACACATATACACAATCCATGTCTCAAGGCTTAAAAATCTTTACTTAACCTGTCTCCTCCCCTTCATCAGCAGGGATTGAAGTGTATTTAACAAGTGACATCAATAAGGGATAGTTTTCATCTGGATTCACCTGATCAGTATGTCATGGAAAAAACAGGTGTTCATAATGTTTTGTACACTTGTGTGTATAGTCTGTAATAACCGGACAGTTTATTAGGTACACCACCCATTCACGAGAATGGATCGCTCCTACAGACAGTGGGTCATGTGGCCGTGGCTTGCTATATAAAGCAGGCATACAGGAATCGAGGCATTCAGTTACTGTTCATTTGAACGTTAGAATGGGCAAAACAAGTGACCTAAGCGACTTTGAGCGTGGTATGATTGTTGGTGCCAGGAACAACAGATCAAGTATCTTAGAAACGGCCGCCCTCCTGGGCATTTCACGCATGACAGAGTCTAGGGTTAAATGAGAAGGGTGCAAGAAACAAAAACATCCAGTCAGCGACAGTCCTGTGGGCGAAAACAGCTCTTTGATGAGAGAGGTCGAAGGAGAATGGCAGACCCTAGACCCACTCTAGTTTGCATACCGCCCCATCAGATCCACAGAAAACTTGGTTGCCTCTGCCAGGAGGCTGACACTTGGCTGCAAGTGGAACTTCCAGCGGGACAATAACCCCAAGCACACATCAAAATCCTCAAAGAAGTGGTTAATTGACCACAAATCAACATTTTCGGACTTGAACCCCATTGAAAACCTGTGGTTTGAATTGAAGAGGGCCGTCCATAAGCGCAGACGAAGGATATCAAGGATCTGGAAAGATTCTGTATGGAGGAATGGTCTAAGATTCCTCCTGATGTGTTCTCCAATCGGATAAATATTTTAGAAAAAGGCTCTGAGTCATTATGCTCGCAAGGGTAGGGTGATGGTGTGTTGTAAACAGGGGTGCCAATAATTTTGACTCCTATCTTTTTAAGAATTTTGGTATTACTTGCTAAAGAAAATCTCTTTCTCTAAAATAATATACAGTGGCAAGAAAAAGTATGTGAACCCTTTGGAAATACCTGGATTTCTGCATAAATTGGTCATAAAATTGAACCTGATCTTCATCTAGGTCACAACAATAAACAAACACAGTCTGCTTAAACTAATAACAAACAATTATACATTTTCATGTCTTTATTGAACACACCGTGTAAACATTCACAGTGCAGGTTGGGGAAAGTATTTGGTTGACCCTCCTTTGGCATATGCTTCTGTTTGATGCACTGATGAGAAATAAGTGCAAACTTTCCTCTATAAATATAGGGCGGCAAGCCAAGGAATTGCAGAAAGCTCACCTGACCGGAAACAGAGTCCAAAGAGACAGAGGGTGCCAAACAGGACTGAGACTGGAGCAACACAGGCCAGGAGAGTCCAACACGACACCAATTCCCTCTCTGCCACCTCTGCATCTGGAACACAAACCACACAGCGGTTACCACACACCAGCCCAGGGATAGGGTTGCTGTGGGAGGAGAGCTGAGCAGAAACAGAAACCTCAAACAAATCAAATCAAAATCAAATCAAATTTGATTGGTTAGCAGACGTTATTGCGAGTGTAGCGAAATGCTTATGCTTCTATGTCCGACCGTACAGCAGTAATATCAACAATTCCACAACAAAACCTAATACACACAATCTAGGAAATGGATTGGAATAAGAATATATAAATATAAAAATATATGGATGAGCAGTGACAGAGCGGCTAAGATGCGATAGATAGAAGAGATAGTGTAGGATTCAGTATACAGTCTATACATACAGTATGAGATGAGTAATGCCAGATATGTTAACATTCTTAAAGTGGCGTAATTAAAGTGACTAGTGTTCCATGTATTAAAGTGTCCAATGATATCAAGTCTGTAAGTAGGCATCCGCCTCTCTGTGCTAGTGGTGGCTGTTTAATAATCTGATGGCCTTGAGATAGAATCTGTTTTTCAATCTCTCGGTCCCAGCTTTGATGCACCTGTACTGACCTTGCCTTCTGGATAGAAGCAGGGTGAACAGGCAGTGGCTCGGGTGGTTATTGTCCTTGATGATCTTTTTTGCCTTCCTGTGACATCGGGTGTTGTAGGTGTCCTAGAGGGCAGATAGTTTGCCCCGGTGATATGTTGTGCAGACCGCACCACCCTCTGGAGAGCCCTGTGGTTGTGGGTGGTGCTGTTGCCATTTCAGATTGTCGGTGATATGTACACCAAGGAATTTAAAACTTTTCACCTTCTCCACTGCTGTCCTGTCGATGTGGATAGTGGGGTGCTCCCTTTACTGTTTCCTGAAGTCCATGAGCATCTCTTTTGTCTTGCTGACATTGAGTGAGAGGTTATTTTCCTGACACCACATTCCGAGAGCCTTCCCCTCCTCCCTGTAGGCTGTCTCGCCGTTGTTGGTAATCAAGTTGTGTCATCTGCAAACTTGATGATTGAGTTGAAGGCGTGCATAGCCACGCAGTTGTGGGTGAACAGGGAGTACAGGAGGGAGCTGAGAACGCACCCTTGTCGGGCCCTAGTGTTGAGGATCAGCGGAGTGGAGATGTTGTTTCCTACCTTCATCACCTGGGGTTGGCCCGTCAGGAAGTCCAGAACCCAATTGCACAGGGCGGGGTCGAGACCCAGGGTCTCAAGCTTAATGATGAGTTTGGAGGTTACTATGGTGTCGAATGCTGAGCTGGAGTCAATGAACAGCATTCTTACATAGGTATTCCTCTTGTCCAGATGGGATAGGGCAGTGTGCAGTGTGATGGCGATTGCATTGTCTGTGGACCTATTGTGGCGGTAAGCAAATGGGAGTGGGTCCAGTGTGTCAGGTAGGGTGGAGGTGATATAGTCCTTGACTAGTTTCTCAAAGCACTTCATGATGACCAAAGTGAGTGCTACGGGGCAATAGTAATTTAGTTCAGTTACCTTTGCTTTCTTGGGAACAGGAACAATGGTGGCCATCTTGAAGCATGTGGGGATTGCGAGTGTTAACACGTTTAAATGTTTTACTCACGTTGGCCACGGAGGAGAGCCCACAGTCTTTGGTAGTGGGCCGCGTCGGTGGCACTGTATTGTCCTCAAAGTGGGCAAAGAAGGTGTTTAGTTTGTCTGGAAGCAGGATGTCAATGTCTGCGATGGGGCTAGTGTTCTGTTTGTAATCCATGATTGTCTGTAGACCCTGCCACATATGTCTCATGTTTGAGCCGTTGAATTGCGACTCCACTTTGTCTCTATACTGACACTTTGCTTATTTGATTGCCTTATGGAGGGAATAACTACACTGTTTGTATTCAGCCATATTCCCAGTCGCCTTGCCATGATTAAATGCGGTGGAACGTGCTTTCAGTTTAGCGCGAATGCTGCCATTCATCCACGGTTTCTGGTTAGGGAAGGTATTAATTGTCACAGTGGGTACAATATCTCCTACACACTTCCTGATAAACCCGCTCACCGAGACAGCGTATACATCCATGTTATTCTCTGAGGCTCCCCTGAACATATCCCAGTCCATATCCCAGTGATTGAAACAATCTCGAAGCGTGGAATCCGATTGGTCAGACCAGCGTTGGATAGACCTAAGTACGGGCGCTTCCTAATTTAGTTTCTGCCTATAGGAAGGGAGCAACAAGATGGAGTCATGGTCAGATTTGCCAAAAGGAGGGTGGGGGAGGACCTTGTATGCGTCGCGGAAGTTAGCGTTGCAATGGTCGAGCGTGTTACTTGCTCGTGAACTGCATTCGATATGCTGATAGAATTTAGGTAGCCTTGTTCTCAATTTAGCTTTGTTAAAACTCCCAGCTACAATAAATGCAGCCTCAGGATATATGGTTTCCAGTTTGCATAAAGTCCAGTGAAGTTCCTTGAGGCTCGTCTTTGTATCGGCTTGAGGGGGGATATACACGGCTGTGACAATAACCGAGGAGAGTTCTCTTGGGAGATAATAAGGTCTGCATTTGATTGTGAGGAATTCTAGGTCAGGTGAACAAAAGGACTTGAGTTCCTGTATGTTGTTTACGATTACACTACGGGTCGTTAATCATGAAACATACACCCCCGTCCTTCTTCTTACTGGAGAGATGTTTATTCCTGTCAGCGCGAAGCACTGAAAATCCCGTTGGCTGTACTGACTCCGACAGCATATCCCAAGCTAGCCATGTTTCTGTGAAACAGAGTATGTTTACAATCCCAGAAATCTCTTCGGAAAGCAACTCTTGCCCTGATTTCGTCAACTTTGTTAACTAGGGACTGGACATTAGTGAGTAATATACTCGGAAGCGGTGGGTGGTGTGCGCGCCTCCAAAGGCTAACTAGAAGACCGCTTCGGCACCCTCTTCTCCGGCGACGTTGTTTTGGGTCAGCATCTGGAATCAGTTCAAATGCCCTAGGAGGTGCAGACAAAGAATCTGCTTTGGAAAAGCTGCATTCCTGGTAGTAGTGCTGGTTGTGCTGGTAAGTTGACGTCTCTCTGATATCCAATAGTTCTTCCAGGCTGTATGTAATAACACTTAAGGATTTCTAGGCTAACAATTTCTGGGATAACGACCTCTTTAATTTTTCCACATTTTGTTACGTTACAGCCTTACTCTAAAATTGATTAAATTGTTTTTTCCCCCTGATCAATCTGACTTGCCTAGTTAAAAAAAGGTTACTTTTTTTGTTAATACATCTACACACAATACCCCATAATGACAAAGCAATTTACGTTTACAAATGTGTAAAGAATAAAAAACTGAAATATCACATTTACAGAAGTATTCAGAACCTTTACTCAGTACTTTGTTTGAAGCACCTTTGGCAGTGATTACAGCCTTGAGTCATCTTTGATATGACGCTACAATCTTGACACACCTGTATTTGAGGAGTTTCTCCCATTTTCAGGTCTCCCCAGTGTTCAAGTTCCAGTCCAAGCTTTGCCTGGCCACTCAAGGACATTCAGAGACTTGTCCCGAAGCCACTCCTGCATTGTCTTGGCTATGAGCTTCGGTTTGTTGTCCTGTTGGAAGGCGAGCCTTAGCCCCAGTCTGAGGTCCTGAGAGCTCTGGAGTAGGTTCTCATCAAGGATCTCTCTGTACTTTGCTCCGTTCATCTTTCCCTCGATCCTGACTAGTCTTCCAGTCCCTGCTGCTGAAAAACATACCAACAGCATGATGCTGCCACCACCATGCTTTACCGTAGGGATGGTGACAAGTTTCCTCCAGATGTGACGCTTGGCATTCAGGCCAAAGATTTCAATCTTGGTTTCATCAGACCAGAGAATCGTGTTTCTCATGATCTGAGAGTCTTTAGGTGCCTTTTGGCAAACTCCAAGCGTGCTATCATGTGCCTTTTGCTGAGGAGTGACTTCGGTCTGGCCACTCTACCATAAAGGCCTGATTGGTGGAGTGCTGCAGAGATGGTTGTCCTTCTGGAAGGTTCTCCCATCTCCAACATAGAAATTCTGGAGCTCTGTCAGAGTGACCATCGGGTTCTTGGTCACCTCCCTGACCAAGGCCTTTCTCCCCAATTGCTTAGATTGGCTGGGCAGTCAGCTCTAGGAAGAGTCTTGGTGGTTCCAAACTTCTTCCCTTTAAGAATGATGGAGGCCACTGTGTTCTTGGGGACCTTCAATGCTGCAGAATTGTTTTGGTACCCTTCCCCAGATCTGTGCCTTGACAAAATCCTGTGGACAATTCCTTCGAACTCAGGGCTTGGTTTTTGCTCTGACATGCACTGTCAACTGTGTGACCTTATATAGACAGGTGTGTGCCTTTACAAATAAATTCTAATCAATTGAATTTACCACAGGTGGTTTTCGACTTGTCATTATGGGGTATTGTATGTAGCTTGATGAGGGAAAATGTATTTAATCCACTTTAGAATAAGGCTGTAACGTAACAAAATGTGGAAAAAGTGAAGCGGTCTGAATACTTTCCGAATGCACCGTATGTTACCCACAAGTTCAACTGTCTTTTTTTGGCCCTCCGTGTGGTCTCATGTTTAACATCAAAGTATTTTTCTCTTGAAAAACTTACATGGAACACTGGACTGCATCGACTTTTTAAAATATTTTTGACCATATGGCCAACTCTACTTCTATAATGGTCACCTGCACAGAGCACTTTCAGTATGATGAATAACATCCCAAACATTTTCCTGAAAAGTTATTGTAATATGGAATCACATATTCAGATATCTGAATATATACTGAACACAAATATAAACGCAACATGCAACAATTTAAAAGATTTTACTGAGTTTAAGTTCATATTAGGAAATCAGTAAAATTTTCTGGGATCTTTTATTTCAGCTCATAAAACCAACATTTTACATGTTGCACTTATATTTTTGTTCAGAATACAGTACATACATACATTTTTTTTATATATATCTGAATACCCTGTGCACCTGGTTACATGACCTCTGTATAAGTAACGCAAGGTTTTGAGACTTCATTATAAAGGTATCTATTCAGTACACTAAAGACAAGCTAATGCATTTCTTAGACTGGGCAAAATACATATTTGACTAATATAATGATGACCAGCAACATACCTGTAAAAGTCAGGCGGATGCCTTTTCCAAATTGCACTGTCCCATTGTAGCGACCAGCACAGTAGTACAATCCCAAATCTGCTTCTGTCACCACAATGATCTCCAAACTGTTGTTTTCCTTTGTGTCAAATTGATCTGTGTCTTTCTCATAAATAATTTCTGCAGTATTTTGAAAACGCGATTGCCTGGTAACAGTTATAAGGGTGACAAGTTCCTCTGAGCGCATTTGGAACCAGATTATTTCTCTGCTGTTTGTGAGGTTGCACGACAAGGAAGCTTTTTGTCCAGCCTGAACAAAATGGACCACAGTTGATGCGGACAGAAAGTGTAGTCCAGAAACATCTAGAAAAGAACAGGAAATAGCTTATTGAATACATTTGCAAACTATCTATCAGTGCTGGCTGGTGGGAGACGTGCTCATTGTAATGGCTGGATTGGAGTAAATGAAATGGTATCAAACTTATCAGACATATGGAAACCTCATTGACACGTTCTGTCAATTCCATTCCAGCCATTACAATGAGCTCGTCCTCGTGTAGCCCCGTCCACTAGCATCCTCTGCTATCTATCTATCTATCTATCTATCTATCTATCTATCTATCTATCTATCTATCTATCTATCTATCTATCTATCTATCTATCTATCTATCTATCTATCTATCTATCTATCTATCTATTTATCTATCTATCTATCTATCTAGTATCAGTACCTACATGTCTGTCTTTCTATCAATCAATCAGTCAGTCAGTCAGTCTCACCATCCATCCATCCATCCATCCATCCATCCATCCATCCATCAATATACTTACAAAAGAAAATGAGCAGGTAGACACATTTCCCCATAATCGCATGATATTTCACCCCTGAAGATGGCATTCTATTCATTACTAGACAACCCTAGTTAATGTACTATAGAGAAAGCCTATTGTACAGTATATGGTAATGGATTAAATGGGGAAATGCTTATGTACCCGAGAAAGACCACCACATTTGACCTTGTTTGCGTCTGAGGCTGAGCTGCGGTTTTGGACAATGTAGCTTGCTAAGGCTTAGGTTGTGTTTCCTGCAAAGTTCCACATACTTAAAATGGAAATACTCAGTGATTAGTAATGAAATAATTTTCCCCTTAGGTTTCGTTTCTGGTAGCTCAGATGACGCGGCTGGGGCTTGCACTGCCTTGCTTGCTGCCGCTGCTCAGGCTCACAACTTGGAAGTTCAAGGAGTCAACCAACTAGCAGCCTGTTGCAATGAAAATGCATGGCATAGACCGAGACCGGTAAGACACACATATGTATTTAATTTTAATTGGCATATTATTTAGCAAATAATCTAAAGAATTCTTAGAGTGAAATAGAAAATAGAAAATAGAAAAAATGCATTTGTATCTGCAGTCTGATTGATACTGTTTAACTGCTTCTAGACTATTCTTATTCACTGTGCTGCGCTAGGCTATGTGCTCACATCGTGCAACTAATTTAACCGAGGAGATGTGTGCATTTCTTGGTGTATGTCATCATGTGTGGACACGTTTGTTTACTAGAGGAGATGCCTGGTTCCTTTGAACCGCAATATTCATTTAGTTTCGTTTTCAGAGCAGGGCTCCCAGCCAGTCTCAATAGAGACTCAATTGAAACTCAATCGTTCTATTTTGGAAACGCCTGCAGGAGGCAAAACGAAACTGATTTCACATCAAGTGCCAAATATGCTACTGAGGTTTAAACTTTACAAATATTTGAGATCATTTTGCAGTATATGAAAGTAAAACATATTTCGTTTTTTTCTAATTGTGGCTTTTGTTGAACAGTTTTTGCATAATGATATAATATAATGATATGGCTGTGCATCAAGGGGTGAATTTCGACACGAGTTATGCACGCATAAATGGAACATAATTCCCTTTTTATGTACGTTTCTCTCTATGCTATTCTGACCTTGAATTTAAGCATGAGAATAGCATGTTTTTCACCCCCCATTTCATAAATGAATGTGTGGCGGAGGTGTCTACAGATATGCTGCTGACAGTGTTGGTCCCATGTTTCATGAGCTGAAATAAAAGATACCAGAAATGTTTCATATGCACAAAAAGCTTTTTTCTCTCAAATGTTGTGCACAAATGTGTTTACATCCCTGTTAGTGAGCGTTTCTCCTTTGCCATGATAATCCATCCACCTGAAAGGTGTGGCACAATTGCATGGTACTGGTACTGTGTGTATATATATTTTTTTATTTCATGAAATCCTCTTATCAGTCTTCTTCCTTTTCTTTTTAGACATGTTATACATCTTCATTGTCTGTGGATTGTGGGCTTTGTGTGCTGTGTTGGTGAGTATAAATTAACTCTAGCCACAATTAGAACTTGTGGATAGAGTACATAATAATAATAACATAACAAAAATACATATGATTTTCAAGACATTTGTTCCAACTCTCTCCTACAGCCTCCTCCTCCCTGCCCTCTGGCCCTCTCTCCATCTCTTCCCCTGTTGGAAGCCAAGCCGTCCTTCCTTGCAAATGGGAGTCCCAGCGAGACAACGTCCCAGTTTGCCACGTCCTATGGCAGACACCCGATGCGCCCGTGTTTGAGCAAAATGGGGAGCAACGGTGGCAGGCCAGCGAGTTTGAGGGATGGCTGGAGGTACCTGGGGAAAGGCTTTGGGAGGGCGACTGCTCTCTGATCTTGCGCGATGTGCAGTTTGGGGATGTGGGGCTTTACAAGAGCTTCATGGTGGTCGACAGGAGGAGGAAAAGGCGGGTGTTCATCCAGAGTGTTCACCTCTCAGTCTATGGTAAGGGTAGAGATCTGCAGGTCAGACCTCAGCTGAAATAGTTGTTTTATATCGCTAGCCTCATCTCTCCTTATTCTCTACAGACCATAAGTCCAAGCTGTCAATGGGCATGGGTGAAGACCTGGTCCTGACACTCCACACTCCCCAGGCCATGAAAGTGGTCTTCCAAGGGAGGAACAGCACAGAGTGGAAGGTCCTGTGGATGAGGGGTGACGGGAAGGTCAACGGGGGTCGTCTTGAGGAGGCTGAAGGGGTGGTGGTCCTCCGAGGGTTAAGGATGGACAACTCTGGGACTTATAAAGTGTTGGATTCCCATGGGCTTTCCGTGAGCACTGTGAAACTCACAGTGGAAGGTAATAAAATGGCCTCAAATGCTAATGTGTAAACTTTGCTTATTTTTTTGTGATGTATCTGTAAACGCGTGCAACCGATGCTAACATTTTGTATCCCACAGAAGTTGCTAAAACTCAAAAGATTATCCACACCCAGGACAAACCTGTAGGTAAGAGACTGAAGTAAATAAAATAAATAATTGAGATGACTTATTCAAGGCAAGTATACCAAGTCCATGACAGTGTAGAAGGCTGATGGGCAATAATAGTACATGTTGAACAAATTCTCTCCATCTTCTCCGTCTCTCTAGGTAAATCGACTGTTTACAGGTCCTCCTCTCTGCTCATCGTTTTTGTCCTGCTGATCAGTCCTCTGATTCAACATCTCCTCTAACAAGGTTTAAACCTTTTTGGGCTAGTTTCCCAGAACCAAATAAACAACCCCCTATACTAAAAAGCACTTTCATCCATTGAAAGTGATTTTTGGTCTATAGGCATAGAGGGAAGACATACTGGGCCTGTGGTTGCCTGAAAGCAGCATGTGGCCATCTTGGTATGTTGTTAGGGACCACCTGCTGTGTGGTTGTGTGCGGTGGTCATCTTCCCCAATTCAACATGTACAGTCTGTGACACCCTTGGGCCATGTAAGCCAATCAGAGTGGCGTAGTGCTTCCCCCTCGCCAAAGTGAAATATAACAAAGGCTAATAAAATGTTGGTTGTAGTCTGGGCAGTGGGTTCCAGTGCACCTTTTACCTCAAATTAAATATGGTTGAGCCAGTTTCCTGGACGCAGTGTAATTATAGTCCTTGACTAAAAAGCATGCCCAAAGGAGAATCTCTTTGGAAAGTGGTTGTTTGACTATGTTTCATCTGGGTCCGTAAACCTGGCCAATTGTGTTCAGGGTGATGCCCTCTTTCTCTGCTACTGTCACATTGAGTTCTCACTGTATAGCCTACTATTGTATTCTACAGAGTTTGGGTCAATCCAATTCAGTAACAATTAAAAGTTGCAATGATCTCATTCTCTTTAAATCCTCCTAAAACTTTGTTTCTTCACTCCACATCATTAAAGCTGGAATCCTTAGTTGCTAAATGAATGATACACCCATTAATTCTTGAAGAATATAACGCCTATGTATATATCAGAACCCCAAATGCATGCTTGTTTTACTCCAATGTTAGTAAAGACTGCAAATGTTAAACCTGTAATTTTGATATCATGGACGGTCAGTCCTTGGCTCCATAGCTCTGTCTATGGATTTGAGTGGTTACATTTCTCCAGGTTCATCCCTTATCTTTTTACCAAAACACAGGTGGGTGGCTGCTTTATTGTTTCATTTAAGGATTCTCGCTTCAATGGGTTTGATTTGTACAAAGAAAAACCTGAGAGCACAATGTTCGGTGTTTGTAAATATTAAATTACTCCTATGATAGTAATATACACGGAACAAAAATATAAATGCAACAATCAAAGATTTTACTGAGTTACAATTCATATTAGGAAATCAATTCATTAGGCCCAAATCTAGGGATTTCACATGACTAGGCAAGGGCACAGCCATGAAACCAACATTTGTATGAGCATTATATACACAAAATAATGTATATAATACAATCAAATGAAAGTGTGAGTTGTTTGTGTTCAATTTTATAACAGCAAAGTAATCTTAATTGATGTTAAATACAGCATTGGAAATGACAGCCATGTGATGGTCCTTTCCAGCCTTGCGAGTATATTACACTTAAATTAATACATTCCAATATGTTATCATCTACAGTTACAGTATATACACATCAGAACACAACAGGGGCCCAGGAGATGCCAATCCCTCCCCTTTCCTGCTCTTCCCTCTCAAACTCATAATAAACTAGGGGTGCACAGCTCTGAGAGCCGTAGTGTTTGGTGGTTTTGGCCCTTGCCTTTTAACAAGCCTGGATTATACTTGGGAAACCAGGTGACTTCACGCATAAACCAGTAATTGTTCAATTATGTGATGAGCCAAAACAAGCACAACTCGAGTTGTGCACCCCTGAATGGAATAGACCATCTACCCCATTTCTTCTGACAGCCTTTGATTTCTATAATCTCTCCTGTCAATCCCCATAACCACTGAACCTTCCCTCATCCTATTTCTGTCTCTTTATCCCCTCCCAATAAAACAAAGAACCCAGCACCCATGAAAGAAAAGGTAGCACTTACTACACCTTACCCATTGACATTGGTAAATTCATAAACAACAGGTTCCCACGCGCAATACAGTCTTTAAATTAGTGGAGTGATGTCACGAACAAAGGGATATACTCTTTCACTTGTTTCCAATCAGCCATGTCAGATTTTGAGCTCCTTCATTTAATCCATCACATCATTCCTAAGTCTAGTCTTGGAGTGTCCAGTTAGAAGTTGGGCTTGTGTTTCTTGACTTCGACCATGAGGTGGTGCAGGTTGATGAGCTCAGAGCGCACGGCCAGGCTGCGAAAGGTGGGCTGGGCCAGTACCTTGTGGAAGCCATGGTAGTACTGGATCAGCTGAGTGAGCGCTCCCTGGAGGATAGGAGGACAACAGTCAAAAGTTGAATAATAAGTCCCAGAGAAAGAAAAAAAACAATAACAGCCCGTGGCTCACAGTTGCCTAAATATACAAAAAAAAAGTTTTTAATTGTACATATGTCGATTTATGGGACCCCTTTTGGCTCAAGAGCACCCCTAGGGGCAAACGTTCTGTATAGCCTTTAATTACATACAATTATATTACTGGTTTTTAGAACATGTTTTTGGTCAGTGCATCCGTTAGAGAAAGCACCGAGGGCAGTACCTGAATGATGCCAGTGCCGTTCTTGAAGTTGGTGAAGGACCTCATGACGTCCTGACTCAGAGCCTCCACAGACTGTTTCCATGTGCTGGAGAAACCCCTGACCAGCTGGGTGATCCGGGCTGAGAGAAAAAGATTGAAAGAAAGAAAGGGGGGATGAAAAAGGGTCGGAAGAAGAAAACAATATACATTTAGAGATGGGAGGCATGGGTGTGAAAAGGTGTGGGAGAAATGTCAGACAATTGTTATGGTGGAAAGTCAAGCAACAAGCTGTGTCACAGGAGAGTAGAAACAAACAGTCCAAACAGTAGAGGTAAATAAACAATGAGTCAGGACGGGGGGGAGTAGAAGTAAAGAGAAGGTTACCGCGGAAACGGACACAGTCTTAGGTTTCATTTATTCGCACCAAATACAAGAAGTGAAAGACAAAAAAAACTGTGCAGATACAAACGGGTAAAAAGAGTGTGCAGGTGAGGTTGGAAGCCCAAAAGGGCTGATATGAAAACCACATCACAAATGTAAGTAAAAAAAAAAAAAAAAAAAAGGGCTCAATCACTTTCAACAAAAGCATATTAATTATAATTGTACATGATATACTCAGTATACAAAAACAATGTGTGTGTGTGTTCCTGCACATGTGAGAGTTAGGCTACATAGAGGGGGTTATTGGGTAGTTTGGTTCATCAGGCAGACCCCCAGTTGTCACTTGGAAGTTATTGAGGGATGATGATATTTTGGCAATCTGAAGATAAGAATTCCAGAGTACGGTACCTCTGTATCCGATAGAGAATTAACTCTGTGAGGTGCAACAATGGGGAGGATGAAGGTTATCACAGTGTCTTGGGGTATATAGATGGAATTCAGAATTAACCAGGAAGAATCCATTGAAGGTTTTAGGTAAACTGTCTGGGAGGTATGAGTATTTGTAGACGAAAGTGCATAATTGGGTAAATTCATGCCGTAAAGCCAGGAAATTAAAGGAGGTGACTAGTCTTGAAGATGTTATGAGTCATTTGTGTAGGTATTACAGTAAATGAGATATTGGTACAGATTTCAGTACTTTGCTACAGACAAATTGAATATGATCTTTCCAGGATAACTTTTCATCAATTATAAATCGGAGGAATCTAGTGGATGTGACTTGTTCAACTTCATTCCCGCCAATTGAGATTCTGGCTCTTATTTTACAATATATGTCTTATTCTTACTCGTGAATACAATTAAGTAGGATGTTGTTTTACATTGAAATATTATTTATTTATCTGGAACCATTCAGAAAATGTGGCCATACCTGAGTTGGTCTCATTAATTAGTGAATCAAAATTCTTGTGTGATAAAATCAAATTGGTATGATCAGCAAAGAGAAGGGGAAGTATGGTAGAAGACCCAGCAGTAAAGTCATTGATATCGATTAGGAATAACAAAGGTCCAATTATTGAACCCTGTGTCACACCACATGATATCTTGGACCTGGTAAATGCACAGGCATTTGCATAAACACATGTATCTCTATCATAAACATAACCAATTATATGTACAGTTGAAGTCAGAAGTTTACATACACCTTAGTGTACATACACCATACACACATTTTCACAACTCCTGACATTTAATCCTAGTCAAATTTCCCTGTCTTGGGTCAGTTAGGATCACCATTTTATTTTAAGAATGTGAAATGTCAGAATAATAGTGGATATTTATTTCAGCTTTTATTTCTTTCATCACATTCCAAGTGGGTCAGAAGTTTACATGCACTCAATTAGTATTTGGTGGCATTTCCTTTAAAATTGTTTAACTTGGGTCAAACGTTTAAGGTAGCCTTCCACAAGCTTCCCACAATACGTTGGGTGAATTTTGGCCCATTCCTCCTGAGAGAGCTGGTGCAACTGAGTCAGATTTGCAGGCCTCATTTCTCACACACGCTTTTTCAGTTCTGCCCACAAATTTTCTATAGGATTGAGGTCAGGGCTTTGTGATGGCCAATCCAATACCTTGACTTTGTTGTCCTCAAGCCATTTTACCACAACTTTGGAAGTATGCTTGGGGTCATTGTCCATTTGGAAGACTCATTTGCAACCAAGCTTTAACTTCCTGACTGATGTCTTGAGATGTTGCTTCAATATATCCACAGAATTGTCCTTTCTCGTGATGCCATATTTTGTGAAGTGCACCAGTCCCTCCTGTAGCAAAGTACCCCCACAACATGATGCTGATACCCCAGTGCTTCACTGTTGGGATGGTGTTCTTCGGCTTGCAAGCCTCCCCCTTTTTCCTCCAAACATAACGATGGTCATTATGACCAAACAGTTCTATTTTTGTTTCATCAGACCAGCGGACATTTCTCCAAAAAGTACAATCTTTGTCCCCACGTGCAGTTGCAAACCGTAGTCTGGCTTTTTTTAATGGTGGTTTTGGTGCAGTGGTTTCTTCCTTGCTGAGCGGCCTTTCAGGTTATGTCGATATAGGACTCTGTGGATATAGATACTTTTGTACCGGTTTCCTCCAGCATCTTCACAAGATCCTTTGCTGTTGTTCTGGGATTGATTTGCACATTTCGCACCAAAGTACGTTCATCTCTAGGAGACAGAACGCCTCTCCTTCCTAGGCGGTATGACGGCTGCGTGGTCCCATGGTGTTTATACTAGCGTACTATTGTTTGTACAGATGAACGTGGTACCATCAGGTGTTTGGAAATTGCTCCCAAGGATGAAGCAGACTTGTGGAGGTCTACCATTTTTTCCCCCTGAGTTCTTAGCTGATTTCTTTTGATTTCCCCATGATGTCAAGCAATTTCAAGGTAGGCCTTGAAATACATCCACAGGTACACCTCCAATTGACTCAAATGATGTCAATAAGCCTATCAGAAGCTTCTAAAGCATGACAATTTTAAGGAATTTTCCAAGCTGTTTAAAGGCACAGTCAACTTAGTGTATGTAAACTTCTGACCAACTGGAATTCTGATACAGGGAATTATAAATTAAATAATCTGTCTGTAAACAATTGTTGGGAAAATGACTTGTGTCATGCACAAAGTAGATGTCCTGACCGACTTGCCAAAACTATAGTTTGTTAACAAGAAATTTGTGAAGTGGTTGAAAAACTACTTTTAAGGACTCCAAACTAAGTGTATGTAAACTTCCGACTTCAACTGTATAATCATGAAAACATTCGGCAAACATTTCCATTATAAAAAGGGTCTGCATCCTTTCTCTATACTCACCTTCGTCATTCTTTAGTCTATCCAGCTGACCTTTCTCCGTCAGCGCCTCGCTCTCCTTCACAAATGCTATCATGCCACCAAAGGGAGAGGACAGAATCTCCTCAATAAACTCCTGATGAAAGAGGGGAACATTTCATTGGAGTAAATACTTTGAGTAAACCGACTATCTGTGAATCTGGCACACATGACAAAACTCAATATCCCAGAATCCCTGTGCAGGTTTACCTGGCTCCTGGCCTGGAGGAGCTGTTGGAAGCCCTCAACCTCTTTACTGTCATCAGCTGCCCTCTCCTATGATATGGAGAAAAAGAGAGGAAAACAGCATGCCATCTTTCAATTCTGTATATTCACAAGACACAGTCTAGCGGTTAAGAGCATTGGCCCAGTAACCCAAAGGTCGCTGGTTCGAAACCCAGAGCCGACGAGGTGATAAATCTACTGATGTGCACTTGAGGAAGGCACCTAATTGCTCCTGTAAATCACTCTGGATAAGAGAGTCTGCTAAATGACTAACATTTTAATGTAAATAACTGAATGAAGAAGTAATTTCAGGTGGGTAAATAAGTGAATCGTTCATGTTTATGGTTTTAAACTTGTGTTATTCTCACCATGAGTACACTGAGCATCATGTCATAGTTGTTGATGAGGAAGATGAGCTGGTCCCTGCGTGAAGGGAACTCTGCAGCCATCTTCAGGACAAAGTTCTCCACTTCAACCTGAAAATACCAGTGTTAGCTATATCAAATCACACAAAGCACTATAGCAAATGTTTATGCTAATTGTAGGATCCCAACTATTTACACTGTCTTACTGTTTTTTAAATTATTGTTTAGTTGTGTACCTGAAGTTGGCCAAGGAGGGTGTGGGTTCGCTCGCTGGTGAATGTCTGGTTAATGCTGACTATGGCAGAAGAGAACTCTGCATATCTGCGTGTGATCTGAAACACAACTGGTGTCAACAACTGTCTGGTATTATTAGATATTGATACATAAAACACTTGTATTCATACATAATGTGGTCTGGTGTCCAGCACGCCCAGTTTTTGAGGATCCGTGTTGCGGATGCTCTGAATGTTCATCTCCAGGATAAGCTCAAACCTGGGCCACAGCAGTTCCAGCACCGCATCCCAGTACCTGGCAACCCACGGAGAAACAATTACATAGGCATCAAGGGTGGATTTCTGAGTTAAGATGTGTGTTTTCATTGAACGAATCTGTATCGAATCCATTGACGTCAATATGTGATTTTCATTTGACGTTTTAGTCGTTTAGCAGACGGCGTAAATTAGTGAGTGAATTTTCATACTTTTTTGTACTGGTCCCCCGTGGGAATTGAACCCACAACCCTGACATTGCAAGCACCATGCTCTACCAACTGAGCCACTCAGGACCATCATCATGAAACAAATTACATTAACATGTCAGGCCCCAATTGTTACATTTTACAGTACATACAGTAAAAAGACTACTGTATCATAAGTTAACAATTCGGACTTTCCCCTTACTTATAGCATATACACTCACCGGACAGTTTATTAGGTAAACCGATCTAGTACGGGGTTGGACCCCCCTTTGCCTCCAGAAAAGCTTAAATTATTTGGGGGGTGGATTCTACAAGGGACCTAACTCATGCCAGGGAAAAAATCCCTCACCAGTATACTACCGCCACCAGCCTGTACCAGGCAGGATGGGTCCATGGACTCATGTTGCTTACGCCAAATCCTGACTCTGCCATCAGCATGACGCAAAACGAACCATGATTCGTCGGACCAGGTGATGTTTTTCCACTCCTCAATTGTCCAGTGTTGGTGATGGCGTTGCCCACTGGAGCTGCTTCTTCTCGTTTTTAGCTGATATGAGTGGAACCCAGTGTGATCGTCTGCTGCAGTAGCCCATCTGTGACAAGGACCGAGTTGTGCGTTCTGGGATGCCGTTCTGCACACCACTGTTGTGCTGTGCCGTTATGTCTGTTTGTGGCCTGTTAGCTTGCACGATTCTTACCATTCTCCTTCGACATCTCTCATCAACAAGCTGTTTTCATCCACAGGACTGCCGCTGACTGGATGTTTTTTGTTTGTCGCACCATTCTCGGTAAACCCTAGACACTGTCGTGAGTGAAAAGCCCAGGAGGGCAACCGTTTCTGAGTTTTCTGGATCCGGCGCGCTTGCCACCGACGATCATACCACGCTCACAGTCACTTAGGTCACTCGTTTTGCCCATTCTAATGTTCAATCAAACAGTAACCGAATGCCTCGATTCCTGTATGCCTGCTTTATATAGCAAGCCACGGCCACGTGGCTCACTGTCTTCGGGAGCGATCCATTTTCCTGAACGGGGTACCTAATAAACTGTAGGGTAAGTGTATAGCATACTGCTGGATAAGTCTACAGAATTATGCTCCAAGTTAACAGTGTATGGAGTTTTTGCACTGATTGAGTACTACTAACTTGTCCAGGGCTGGGATGGTCCTCTTGTTTGTGATGGCTCTGAAACGCAGGATGATGTGGATACACAGGAACACGGCGATGCTGTCGTAGCAGTCCGACACATAGGTGGACATGCTCTTCTGCAGGGGAAAGAAAAGAGGATGAGAGGGAAAGGTGGGTATAGGTACATTAGAGAAGGAGTTAGTCATATCATAAGAGACCATCATCATGATCAGTTCACAAAAAAGAAGGTCCTCCATCGTTAAAAAGCTCTTATGCCTTTACCATCGTTTTGTTTTTTACAGAAATGCTTTAGTGAAAAAGTTTCTTGTACCAGGAACAAGCTGAGCGTCTTTCCCATGACGCTGTTGAAGAGGTCCAGCGCAGAATTTCCAGCCACCATGAAGAAGTCAGACAGGAAGAGGAACTCTCGACAGCCGTTGTCCAAGAGGGCATAGTGCTGACTGCGGAACAGCGTCTCATAGGGATACTGAGAGGGGACGAAGAAGGCTGGTTGGGTGACTTGATATTCTACATCAATGTTAATATTAGAACTGGAGTCCACATGCTTTTCTGCGAAGCGTTGCGTTTAACTGTCAATCTGTGGTCTGAGTTCTGCCGTTGTGCATTCCTTTAAGATGTGTGTGTGTGGTGACAAGACGGTAGTGAGAGAAGCACAGGTGTGTTGGAGCAGTACAGCTTAACGCTATCTAGACGTTTCGGGTTGGCTTTGTGTCTTCACCTCACAACCTTATACTCTATGCATGTTCAAATGATTTCAGAGTAGTGCTAAACATCTTATAATTAAAAGGTAGGTTCATTTCATTCAAAATGTCTGTTACTCTCGAGCAGTTGTATGTGGCATAGTTTGGAGGGGTTGTACAGCGCTGCCAGTGGTCTCACCCTGCAGTCCCCTCTCTGGGCAGTGTGGGGGATGAGGATGGGCCCCTCCAGCTCAGCAGGGCTCAGCACGGCCCCCCGCTGGCCCAGGGTGAAGATGGTGTTCCTGCTCTTCAGGGAGGGCTTGGAGAAGAAACCTTTCTTGGCCGTGTCTTCCACTCCCATCAAGTCATCTTTGTCTGCCACCTCTTCATACTGTCAACAGAGAAAGAGGTTACGCGAACAGTATTAAAATAGTATCAGCTAATTTGACTGATATGACACTCGACATGGTTGAAAATGTACCATCAAACACAACATAGCCCTTGCTGTACATTATAACAGCAAGCTGTTCCAGAACAATTCACAGTGACAACCTAAATTAAGGTACTGTATATTGAGCCTATCAACCAAGAGAAGGCATTTTAACTCCTTCACTCCCTTAGCACCTGTGCCATTCGCTCACCTGTACTTTGAGGAGCCTGCCGCTGTACGACTTGAAGTAACTGTAGTAGATCTTACTCATGGTGTCCACATATTCATCCCTGATCTCCTTGGCCACTGTCCTTTCGTTTGCCAAGAGGAACTGATAGAAAAACCTAAAGTACGAAGAAACACTTAATATTTTGGTAGATACATGATTGTTGTGTTGCTTTTTAGTCTGTTTGAAGGTATCCAAACATGTGGAAGGTTTTGAAGCCCGTTATAAGCCTATATTTACCTGTACTTGAGGAGGGTGTTCTGGGGGATTTGATAGTTGGTCATGGGCTTTCTGAAGGAATAAATCTTCTGCAGGATAAATTCTCGGATCTTTGTGACAGCCTGTGGAACAAAATAAAAGGCAGTTTTATACACAATATCTTTGCTCCGTTACCTTCCACACCGTTATTCCTCGCTTACATCTCCTTCTCCTCTTCCCATCCCATTCTATTTCTCTCCCTCCCTGTATCTTCACCTTGATTTTGAGGCGGTCCACAATATCCTGGATGTCAGAGCAGGCCAAAGTCTCTCTGAAGCTGAGCTCTTTGGCAAAGTTGATCTTGTTGTTGAGCTCATGGAGCTGCTCAAGAAACTCCTGCTCTGTCACCGGGCTCTCCAAGATTACCCTGCAGACCGGACAACATGTGGGGAACAGTTCTTAGAACACATGCTTACCCGTAGGAACACTTACAACATCGTAGAGACCATCAAGTGCATTCCTCAGACATCAATATGACATATGGTCTCCCTTTAAAACTATACAGGTACATGTATCGTTACAAATCTGTCTAAAACGCTAAAACACACACTCCCTTACTGGATCATAGCTCCGGGCACCACCAGCTCATCCACCAGTTGGCTGAGGTGGCTGCGTACGGCCTGCCTGTTCTTCAGCCGCATGTTCATGCTGACCGACTGCTGCTGCAGAGTCTGGATCTCACTGCTGATGGACGAGAGGTCACTCTGGAAGCCGCTCAGCATGCCCTCCATTCGCTGGAGAGAGAGAGGGGAAAGGTGGGGATAGAGAGAGAGAGAGATAGAGAGAGAGGACAGGTGGGGATAGAGAAAGAGAGAGAAAGGTGGGGATAGAGAGAGAGAGAGAGACAGGGGAAAGGTGGGGATATATATATATAGAGAGAGAGAGCGAGAGAGGAAAGGTGGGGATATAGAGAGAGAGAGAGAGAGAGGAAAGGGGGATATAGAGAGAGAGAGAGAGAGAGAGAGAGAGAGAGGAAAGGTGGGGATAGAGAGACAGAGAGAGAAAGAGAGAGAAAGAGAGAGCAAGAAAGAGGGGGGAGAAAATAGATTTGTCAATGGCTTCGTTACATATTTTCGCCAGGAAATTGCAAAAGCATTCTTTCAAACAACTGCACATGCAAAAATGTTGACCCATTTAGAATGGACTTATGAAGCCACTTGATACACTTTTGATTGAGTAAATCATCCACTCACCTCCAGTATGGAGTCACAGGCTGTGATCTGGTTGTGCAGAGAGGCAATATTCTGGCTCTCCTTGATATCTGACACAAGCTTGGTCAAAGATTACCTATCAGGGTGAACTACTGTATCTATCAGGAATTACCATATATAAAGCACTAATTCTTTCACACAATCATTCAAGACATTAATGGATACAGTCTTTGATGGAAGCTTGTTCAATCCGTTGGAGTTCATCCTCCACTTGTTTAGAGTATTGCCGGAGGTCAACTCCCTGAAAGAAACAGAGATTCAGGTGAAAGGAAACCATCCGTTGATGGAACGTAGCCTTATATACAATCTGTAAAATGAAAACTAACCCGAAAATAAAATTGAAACTGAAAAGTGTTGATGTTTAGGACCACGCATGGTGCAGCCGTGGTACCACGATCTTACCGTTTTCAACGCCTCCTTCACCAAGTCATCTTCAAGATTAGCCTGTATGTGAACTGGTGGGTGAAGTAAAGGAAAGTAGCTAGTTTAATCTCCATAAAGGTACGTTCTTACATTCATCCAAGACACTGAACTAATTAGCTAAATTACTATTTGGCTATGAACACATTTTTCCAGATGATATGACCATTACTTCATTGAAAAGTCAATAATGCTGAAGGACTTACTGTCCACCTCATCCAAGATGAACTCATCTGTGGTCAAGTCCAAGTCACCCAGGTTGAGCGGGGCCATGGCATCTGTGTCAGGCTTCATCTGTTGAAGAACGACAGTAAATTGACATGGCTTTGATGTACTTTGTAAAGGAAGATAGAACAATTCAGCTAGCAAGCTAGCTACTCCATTCATACGAGTAAAGACTTCGCTAGCTACTTAAATAGGCCTTTTCAATTGCTTTCTATTTTTTCCACCTCTGAGGCCCAGACCCTAAAAGGTCTAGGGCTCTACTCTGACTTGGGGCCAATGGGGACTTCCAGGAGCGGGATGAAATATCTGACCCTGTATCAGTGGATAAGGGAACTTCTACCCATCTGTTTATTGGGTTGTTTTGGGGTACAGATAGTTCAGCCTGATTGTAGCGTTGGTCCATTGATGACCCTTAGTGTGTGTCAGACAGAGATATATGCAACATGGACAAGAAAGCAACACATGTCTGTAATCGTGTGTGTTAAAGAATGTTATTGTATTTATTTTGTTCTAAGCAGGTTTGCTAGCTCTGGTCCAGGAACGTCGCACTGGACCATAGCTTTAAACATAATAGCAATAAATCCGTGACTGGCTAGCTAGCCTTGCATCTCTGAATGATGCAGACGACGACGACAGCAAACACTACAGGTAATGTAAATCACCAGAAATGTAGCTGGTTAGAGATAGACAACAGTAGCTTGGCTAACGAGACAGATCAGACGATGATCTAGTTCGCTAGCTACGTAAGTTGTGCTGGTGTTGTCAATGTAATGAACACAGAGAGCAATAGAAGTGGAACAGTCCAGTTATCAAAAACATATATGGTATGCAAGAATCATTAGCTAACGTCACCTCATCTTGTAAATATGCCATGGAATTCGCCGTTGAGTGGACAGTTGTGTTTACATCGGACATAGCAGCAGTCATTGCTCTATCCGCCATAGCTTCCAAACCTAAAAAAAAAAACTACAAAGGTAGTGTGCTCTTCCCCAATGTCCCCGGGATACGTGAGGAAAAACAATAAGTAAAGATCATTTTGAAATTAGTTGAAAATAAATGTATGTTGAATACAATTATTAGACAAATATACACAATCTTAAAGGTAATGTATATTGTATTTATTGGTATATTGTTTTAAACGCTATCTTTTAAATATTGTATCTCTATCTTGCACTGACCCTACGCACACTCACGAGACCTCAAATACACACCATATACACACTCACTCACTCACACACACTTCGTTATTGTGTATTTTATTCCTCTTGAGTTAGTTACTATATATTTTATTCCTCTTATATATATACATATATATATATATATATATATATATATATAGTAACTAACTCAAGAGGAATAAAATACACAATAATGGAGCTATATATAGGGAGTACCAGATCAGTGCGCAGAGGTACGAGATACTTATGTACATGACAAATAATGACAAATAAAATAAAAATTATATATAATTATATAATTATATATATAAATTATATATATATATAAAAATATATCATTTTTATTTTATTTGTTTTTTACTCTGCATCGTTGGGAAAAGTTCGTAAGCAAGAATTTCACTGTAAAGTCTACACCAGTTGTATCCGGCGCATGTGATAAATACAATTTGATTTGTTCTCAGACGGACACGTTTTGCGGATGGAACCACTTCCTCTGTGAACTCTCGAAACGAACGCAAAAGCCCTCGCGAGAGCCTTGGAATTTCCTCTTTGAACGGAACCTGCTTCCAAGATGGTGAGTGCTGAATTGGGCTACAAAATTATTCTAAATATCTGCGTTCATCGTCGCTTTTAGGGTCATTCTGTACACTGGACAACGATGGTGAGATTGTTAAGATTGTTTTTGAGAGCTTTTAGCATGTATTTATTATATTGAAGTTGCATATATTGATGCAAATGAACAGCTAACTGCCAATGCTAAATTGCATATTCCGCGCTGACACTGCTGCATGGAGGTACAGGTTTTGTCAGTATAGGCTTTGGTTGTGGTCTTTTATTCTCAAAATATAGATTGTAGTAACCCTCACTTTTACACACTAGTTTGTTTGTGTGGTTGGTATTAGCCAATCAGTTTTCAGCCATTCTTGTCAACTAGTTTTGGTAATCTCATTGCTACTCAATGTTGGCTTATTTGTTAATGTTAGTAAGAACTTGTTCATGAGTTAAAAGTATCTAAAGTCAGTCCATGTCACTACGGTAGCCATGTGAAGGCTGAGATTTGAACTCAACATTTTTACACTACATGTTTGCTAGTTTATTCCAGGCGCTGGTTGTGGAAATACAAATTATTAATGCAGAACGACAAATTAACGAAGGACAATGTACCTAGCAAAGTAAAAATATCTATTGACCGTGTTTTGTTCTGTTATTTCTCTGCAGTCTCTGGTCATTCCTGAGAAGTTCCAGCACATTCTTCGTGTTCTCAACACGAACATTGATGGTAGGAGGAAGATTGCCTTCGCCATCACAGCAATCAAGGTAGACTTGTTCAGAATGTCTTTCTCAGAACCAGGTAGCGATGTCTGCACCGTTGGCAATTGTGGGAATGAACCTAAGTAATGTTTCAAATTTGTCCTTCCTACACAGGGTGTTGGCAGACGATATGCCCATGTTGTCCTGAGGAAGGCTGATATCGACCTCAGCAAGCGGGCTGGAGAACTGACCGATGATGAGGTGAGGAATACATGGGGCTGTTGTGTACATACAACTGTCATGTTTAGAGAAACAGTATGTATTGGAGGGGCTGAGGCTGGAATTCAAACAACACTGTGCTGGTTGATTGAATCCCAACCTTGCACTCCCTTCATGGATTATCATGCATCAATCACTGTGGGGTATTGTGATAGGCCCAGTCATCTGCAAACTCAGTCTGCATTGATTAGTTTATTTTTCTACCTAGCATCTCACTAATGTTGATGTATACATGCATTTGTCCCCAGGTCGAGAGGGTAGTGACAATTATGCAGAATCCTCGCCAGTACAAAATCCCTGACTGGTTCCTCAACAGACAGAAGGATGTAAAGGATGGCAAGTACAGTCAGGTATGTGAATGCAGCAGACTTGCGATGTCTGGTGACTCATTTCTAAATTGGAACTAAACTATTTGAGTTAGTTGACATCCCATCTATGGTTTGTCAATACAAATTGAGTCATTGCTGAAAGCTAAATGTACATTTGTCTTAGAGTCCAGTCTTACAATGGTCCTTGTTTGTGTGTTATAGGTCCTTGCTAACGGTCTGGATAACAAGCTGAGAGAGGATCTTGAGAGGCTGAAGAAGATCAGGGCTCACCGTGGTCTCAGGCATTTCTGGGGGTAAGCGTTACGTCCAGCTATATAGGTTTATTTTATGACCATGGCTGTGAACCCACTCAGAAGGATTTGGGATCTGCAAAAATAAGCACCCACTAAATTCTACATTTTTTTAAATATTGCTTTTGTGTGTTCTAGATTTAATGAAAAGGGGAAATCCCATTTTTCAGCTAAAGGGCTGGTTTCCCAGACAGACTTAGTTCCAGATTGTTTACTAGGGCACATAGAAAATGAAAACAAGTGTTTGTTATTGGATGAGTCAACTCCCTATTTTTGGACAACTTCTTAACCTTTTGTGTTTGGACTGAAAGGCACTTTCAAGACTCTTTCAATATGCTTGCAAGCCATGCCAGGAAGCTGGCCCTAAATGCTCTGTAAATGGTGTTTAGATGTTATATCTAGAATGCATTATTAGCCAACTTATTCTGTAGTCAATTGCAGTCAAACTCAAAATGTGCACAGGTTCCTTGAGTAAGTGCATAGGCATACCTATGTTATGGTATAATGGTACGCATATTCCACTTCTGCTGTCAATGTGTTCAGATCATTTTCTGTGTTTGTCCTACTAACCTACTACTAAATCTCATTAGTATGGGATTTCTCAAGTTGACTTCCTGGATGCATTTGTACTGACTGACTGTCTCTCTCTCTTTCAGTCTGCGTGTGCGTGGCCAGCACACTAAGACCACCGGTCGTCGTGGTCGCACTGTTGGTGTGTCCAAGAAGAAGTAAACTGTCTCCCTGTTCCCCATGTGTCAATAAATGCCACAGTTCACACATTTGGCTGTTTGCTCATTTCTTCATACTGAGTTGTTTTGGTGTGGTTGTTGGAGTTATGTAGTTGACTCAGAACAGAGCCTCGGTCAGTGGCAGTTTTGTCTGTCTTTGCTCCCATGTAGGTAGTTTGTCACTTGATGTCCAGAGACTACACTCACCTGGGCCACATTCTGTAAGCAAAGGTGGGAATGTCATGAATGAAACTCATGTAATTTCTTATTCTACAATGTCCGGTATGTCAAATTATCTGAATGTTACACACTGTTGTGCCCAAGTCTGAATCGATCCCCAATTAGATGGGACTGAACACAAGCACTGTAAACAGACCTCACGGCCAGGAATGGAAAAGGCGGTGTATAGTTGATATGTGGTATACTTTTGAAAAGTTTGTAAAGGGGACTGGAGTGATGGTCAAAGTCCTAGGTTGTTACAACCTAGTGCATGGAGTGCTGTACTGTCCACCTTGGTGTTATACATGATCATATTCTCATAACCAAGTTTCATTTTGATGATTTATTACAGAGTTGAGTAAAGATGAGGTCAATTTACTACACTATAAATGCAACATTTAGTTTGGGTAGCCGGTCCTGTGTGGCTCAGTCGGTAGAGCATGGCGCTTGCAACGCCAAGCGTCGTGGGTTCGATTCCCGCTGGGACCACCCATATGTAAAAGTAGTGGCCCCAGCCGACTTGTAAGTCGCTTTGGACAAAAGCGTCTGCCAAAATGGGATATATTATATATATTATTTTTCATGGGCTGAATTAAAAAAAAAAAAGCACATTTCTGTTTTATAAAACCCTACTGATTGGCTGTACCTAGCTACCAAGTGGGTGGGCCTATGTCCACCCATGACTGAACCCTGCCCAGTCATGTGAAATCCTTAGGTTAGGGCCTAATTCATTTATTTCAATTAACTTTTATATGAACTGTAACTCATATTTTCCTTCAGTATGAACTCACACTATTCTGAGAGTATAGAGACCCCTTGACTTAATCTGCATTTAGTTATGTGACAGCTTTATACTAAAATGGATTAAATAGCCCCCCCCCCTCTACACCTCATAATGATGAAGCAAAAACAGGATTGAGAAAGCTTGTCATTGACTGCAGCTCAGCGTTCAACACCATAGTGCCCACAAAGATCATCACTAAGCTAAAGGACCCTGGGACTAAACACCCTCTGCAACTGGACTTCTGGACATGCCGCCCTCAGGTGGTAAGGGTAGGTAACATCTGTCACGCTGATCCTCAACACATGGGCCCCTCAGGTGTGTGCTCGGTCTCCTGTACTCCCTGTTCACTCGTGATTGCATGGCCAGGCACAACTCCAATGCCATTAATTTTGCTGATGACAACAGTGGTAGGCCTGATCACTGAACTATGAGACAGCCTATAGGGAGGTCAGAGACCTGGCTGAGTGGTGCCAGTACAACCTCTCCCTCCCTCAATGTGATCAAAACAAAGGAGATGATTGTGGACTTAGGAAAAGGAAGACCAAGTATGCCCCCATTCTCATCGACGGGGCTGTAGTGGAGCAGGTTGAGAGCTTCAAGTTTCTTGGTGTCCACATCACGAAGAAACCATCATGGTCCAAACACACCAAGACAGTCTTGAAGAGGGCACGACAAAGCCTATTCACCATCAGAAAAATGATTTGGCATGGATCTTCAAAGTTATACAGCTGCACAATCGAGAGCTTCGTGACTGGTTTCATCACTGCCTGGTATGGCAACTGCTCGGCCTCCGACCGCAAGGCACTACAGAGGGTAGTGCGTATGGCCCAGTGCATAACTGGGGCAAGCGTGCCACCCAGGACCTCTATACCAGGCGGCGTCAGAGGAAGGCTCTAAAAATGATCAGACTCCAGTCACCCTAGTCATACTGTTCTCTCTGCTAATGCACGGCAAGCGGTACCGGAGCGCCAAGTCCAAAAGACTTAACAGCTTCTACCCCCAAGCCATAAGACTCCTGAACAGCTTATCAAATGGCTACCCAGACTATTTGCATTTCCCCCCTCCTTTTACACTGCTGCTACTCTGTTATCTATGCATAGTCACTTTATCTCTGCCTACATGTACATATTACCTCGACTAACCGGTGCCCGCACACATTGACTCTGTACCCGGTAACCCCTGTATATAGTCTTGCTATTGTTATTTTACTGCGGCGCTTTCAGTATTTGCAACTCATTTTATCTTATCTACTTTTTACACAATTATTTTGTTGTCGGCGCATGTGGCAAATACAATATGATTTGAAATATCACATTTAGATAATTCTTCAGACCCTTTACTCAAGTACTTTGTTGAAGCACCTTTGGCAGCGATAATAGCCTCAGGTCTTCTTGGGTATGACGCTACAAGCTTGGCACTTCTGTATTTGGGGAGTTTCTCCCATTCTTTTCTGCAGATCCTCTCAAGCTCTGTCAGGTTGAATGGGGAGCGTCGCGCTTGGCATTCAGACTAGAGAATCTTGTTTCTCATGGTCAGAGTCCTTTAGGTGCATTTTGGCAAACTCCAAGCGGGCTGTCACGTGCCTTATACTGAGGAATTTCTTCCATCTGGCCACTTTACCATAAAGACCTGATTGGTGGAGTGCTGCAGAGATGGTTGTCCTTCTGGAAGGTCCTCCCATTTCTACAGAAAATCTGGATATATGTCAGTGACCATGGGGTTCACCAAGACCCTTCTCCCCCGATTACTCAGTTTAGCTGGGTGTCCAGCTCCAGGAAGAGTCTTGGTGGTTCCAAACTTCTTCAATTTAAGAATGATGGAGGCCACTGTGTTCTTGGGGAGCTTCCATGCTGCAGACATTTTTTGGTACCCTTACCCAGATCTGTGCCTTGACACAATCCTGTCTCAAGAGCTCTACGGTCAATTCCTTTGACCTCATGGCTTGGTTTTTGCTGTCATGCACGGTCAACTGTAGGTCCTTATATAGACAGGCATGTGCCTTTCCAAATCATGTCCAATCAATTGAGTTTACCAAGGATCAATGGAAACAGGATGCACCTGAGCTCAATTGAGTTTCATAGCAAAGGGTCTGAATACTTTTGTAAATAAGGTTTATTTTTATTTTGTATAAACGAGCAAAAAAAACTTCACTTTGTCATTATAGGGTATTTTGTGTAAATTGATGAGTATAAGTTTCTCTCTATCCATTTTTGAATAAGGCTGTAACAACAAAAATGTGGGGAAAGTCAAGTGGTCTGAATACTTTCAAAATGCGCTGTATGTAAAATGTCATAACACCACAGCACCAGTTTCTTACCAACGCAATCCTGGCCTTTTTTTATTGTGCTGAATGGATCAAGAGGAATTGCAATACAAACAAGCTGAGTAACAGTTCAAAGTGGGATATATTGCCTTAATTGTACAAAGATCATAGAAAAACTGAGGTAAGAAAACCCATTATATGCCAGCAGAACATACACTGAGTATACAAAACAATAACACCTCTTTCCATGAGACTATCCAGGTGAAAGTTATTATCCCTTATTGATGTTACTTGTTAAATCCACTTCAGTGTAGATGACAGGGAGGAGGTTAAAGAAGGATTTTTAAGCCTTGAAACATGGATTGTATGGGTAAGACAAGATTTAAGTACCTTTGAACGGGGTATGGTAGTAGGTGCCAGGTGCACCGGTTTGGGTCAAGAACGCTCAACAGTTTCCTGTGTGTCTCAAGAATGGAAACATTGGGAGTCAACATGGGCCAGCATCCCTTTGGGGGGTGTTCCTAATGTTTAGTATACTCGGTGTATAAAGTGCATCAGGTAAGACTTAATAAAGGAAGTGAAAGCTAGCATTAGGAAAAAGCCCTGTGGACCCTATGGGTCCAAGCTTAGGATAAATCACATTAACTAGCTCAATTCCACCAACCGTTGCTACTTGATATCCTCAATAAGCGGCATAGTGCATCAGTGATGTCTTAAAGAAATTAAATATGACATAAATAGTTACAATCATTAACTAATTTCAAAGCAAGCTGAATTCAGTATAGAAAAGTCCCAATCTACTGCTATATAGCAGTATATTCTTGCATAATATTCAATTCAACCATCCTCTATGACCTCTGGTCATCCCAAGTCTGTCTCAAAGGGAAAAGGGGGTTAATCTCTACAACATTTTCCAATGTACACTACCGGTCAAAAGTTTTATAACACTTACTCATTCAAGGGTTTTTCTTTATTTTCTACTTTGTAGAATAATAGTGAAGACATCAAAACACACATGGATCATGTAGGAAACAAAAAAGTGTTAAACAAATCAAAATATAATTTGTATTTGAGATTCTTCAAATAGCCACCATTTGCTTTGACAGCTTTGCACACTCTTGGCATTCTCTCAACCAGCTTCATGAGGTAGTCACCTGGAATGCATTTCAATTAACAGGTGTACCTTCTTAAAAGTACATTTTCCTTCTTAATGTGTTTGACCCAATTAGTTGTGTTGTGTCAAGGTAGGGGTGGTATACAGAAGATGGTACTTTGGCCGCCTTTCGTTCCAGTTCTCTGCTGCCTGTGACTGGAACGAAGTTGGAGACTTATCCCCCTCACCTACTTCAAACATCTGCTATCTGAGCAGCTAACCGATCGCTGCAGCTGTACATAGTCTAACGGTAAATAGCCCACCCATTTTTACCTCCCTCATCCCCATACTGTTTTTATTTATTTACTTTTCTGCTCTTTTGCACACCAATATCTCTACATGACCATCTGGTCATTTTTCACTCCAGTGTTAATCTGCAAAATTGTAATTATTCGCCTACCTCCTCATGCCTTTTACACACAATGTATATAGACTCTTTTTCTACTGTGTTATTGACTTGTTAATTGTTTACTCCATGTGTAACTGTGTTGTCTGTTCACACTGCTATGCTTTATCTTGGCCAGGTCGCAGTTGCAAATGAGAACTTGTTCTCAACTAGCCTACCTGGTTAAATAAAGGTGAAATAAATAAAAAAAATAGCCCTAAGTCCATATTATGGCAAGAACAACTCAAAATCAGCAAAGCGACAGTCCATTATTACTTTAAGACAAAGGTTTGTCAATACGGGAAATTTCAAGAACTTTGTTTCTTCAAATGCAGTCACAACAACCAAACGCTATGATGAATCTGGCTCTCATGAGGACCGCCACAGGAATGGATGACCAAGAGTTACCTTTGCTGCAGAGGATACGTTCATTAGTTACCAGCCTCAGAAAATAAATGCTTCACAGAGTTCAAGTAACAGACCGATCTCAACATAAACTGTTCAGAGAAGACTGTGTGAATCAGGCCTTCATGGTCGATTTGCTGAAATAAACCACTATTAAAGGATACCAATATTAAGAGACTTGCTTGGGCCAAGAAACACGAGCAATGGACATTAGACCGGTGGAATTTTGTCCTTTGGTCTGGAGTCCAAATTGGAGATTTTTGTTTCCAACCGCCGTGTCTTTGTAAGATGCAGTGGGTGAACATATGATCTCCACATTTGTGGTTCCCACCGTGAAGCATGGAGGAGGTGTGATGTTGTGGGGGTGCTTTGCTGGTGACACTGTCAGTGATTTATTTAGAATTCAAGTCACACTTAACCAGCATGGCTACCACAGCATTCTGCAGTGATACGCCATCCCATCTGGTTTGCACTTAGTGGGACTATAATTTTCTTTTCAACAGTACAATGACCCAACACACCTCCAGGCTATGTAAGGGCTATTTTAGAGGAGAGTCATGGAGTGCTGCATCAGATGACCTGGCCTCCACAATCTTCTGACCTCAACCAAATTGAGATGGTTTGGGATGAGTCGGACCGCAGAGTGAAGGAAAAGCAGTCAACAAGTGCTCAGCATATGTAGGAACTCCTTCAAGACTGTTTGAAAAACATTCCAGATGAAGCTGGTTGAGAGAATGCCACGAGTGCAAAGCTGTCAAGGCAAAGGGTGGCTATTTGAAGAATCTCAACTATAAAATATACTGTATTTTGATTTGTTTATCACTTTTGTGGTTACTACATGATTCCACATGTCATTTCATAGTTTTGATCTCTTCACTATTATTCTACAATGTAGAAAAGAGTCAAAATAAATAAAAACCCTTGAATGAGTAGGTATTCTAAAACTTTTGGCCGGTAGTGTAAAATCCTCACACTGATCTGAAATGATGTATCAACAAAATCTGGCAGTCCTGATGCAAGGTCAAGCAACACTTGGTGGTCTGAAGGAAGGCTGGACTACGTAGGTGTTGCCTGTCGGTGTGCACACCGGTCCAGACAGCATTTTAAGTCAACCATTCGATTAAGGAAAAAATTTGTAGGAATTGCAAAAACAACTTCATACTCAGGTTTGATTAGAAGCTACGGAGGATAAAAACAGAATAACTTCAGATTCTGAGGTCAAAGTTGAAGACCTTCAATCTATGGAATGTTCCAAATGACTACCTTAGAAGCAGCTACACGCCACACACAGAAATCTGTCAGAGACAGCGAGTGATAACGGCTGAAGAGGGAGGACTCCTGTCCTCCTCACCCCTCTTTGGGCTGTGGGGACTTCTGCTGCGGTGGCTGTGATGGTTGAAGAGGTTGGTCCTTGGTGGGGGCATAGTAAAGCTCCAGAGGCTTTCTGACCTTCCAGTACTTCTCATTCACCAGCTCTAAAGTCAGGGAGCCGTTCAGAGTCTGAGAAAGAGGTACAGAGAAACGTGAGGGAGAAGAACAAGTCAAAGGGAATGGTAGGAAGGAAAAAATAAAGCAATGGATGAGGATAAAAGTAGAGTTTAAAAGGAGGGAGATTGGAAAAAAATTTAGACGTGTGACAGAGGTATGAGAACGGATAATAGTCATTGATAATAGCTCCCATCCTGAAAAAAAAGAGAACGGATAAGCTTGTGTACTCACAGAGAACTGGCCCCCTGATGTGGTGATGTAGATGGTATATTGCTTCTCACTGACGTTCTTCAGGCTGGCCCCTCCTCCTGCTGATTTCTCTCCTTTAGCCCCCGCCTCCACTCCCTCTTTCCCCTTCTCCATCGCTGCATCGGATTGGCTGTCTCTTTGCCTCTCCTCCAGAGCGATACGCAGAGCCAGGTACTTAGACAGGTGGTCCACTGTGGCGTTGGCTGTGGTCTTCACATATCTGAGACAGGAACGAGGAGTGACAAAAACAAAACTATTAAAAAAGACCCTTCAGGAATACATTCCGAATTGAAATTACCATCATTTGAGAAGTCATAACAGAACACCTCACAGCCCCCCCTCCCTCCACCACACACAGCCCTCACCTGGTCTGGCTGTAGTCCTGTGTGTTGACCAGCAGGGGGTGCGGACGGAAAACCAGCTCTATCTCTGAGCCAGGGCCCTCTTTGTGGTGCCGGAGCGGGGCCGTGGGGCTGCCCCCATCCACCTCCGGGCCTGACTCATCTGACACCCTGGGCCGCTTAGGGTTCCGGCTGGGCCCGGCCTCAGAGGGTGTGTGGCTCGGGGGGAGGGGCGCGTGGGAAGGCGCAGAGTCGTGGGAGAGGTGTGACCGTGCATCCCCGTTGTCCTCGCCGCCGCTGAAGGTGGTGTTGTCGCTCTCCTGCGCCGGTTTGCGCACTCGCTGGGCTCTGGGGCGTCAAGGGTGAGCAGAGCGAGAGAGGCCATTTTAAACTTCGAATCCTTAATAAAGTAGGAACTTTCCTTGACTTGTGCAGTCAGTGTTGTTTGTTTGTCTACATACTAAGTCTGACAACTCTCTCCTAATTCCAAGAATCTTACAACTGGGATTTCTGGGAAACCTATAAACGCTACCCCAATCCTCCCTCATCTCCTACCTGTGCAGAGCCTGCATGCGCAGCCCCTCCTCAATGCTGGAGCTGAGGGCCTGCTTGTTGTGCAGCCGGTTGAGTCTCTCCAGCACCCGGTCCTGGTGGGCCTCGTACTCGTCGCGGCTGGGGTAGATCTTGGAGATGAGGGCGTCAAAGTTGGAGTCGCGGCGGAGCGAGCGTCTCGACACAAGCTTCTTTCGGCACGTGGGGCATTCCTTGTTCCTGAGGAGGAAAGGACAGAGAGCGAGTTAAAAATACGCTTTTATAAAGTATCTTTAGTATGGAGGTTCTCCTCAGATTTATACGAGGGCACAGTCCGGAGTAGCGAGAATATAGTCATCCTCAAATAGTCACACAGTTGTGTGTGTCACTCACCCTGATCGGAGTGCAGTGACGATGCAGTCGGAGCAGAAGCGGTGCAGGCACTCCTTGGTGGTCATTGTGTTCTTCAACATGTCCAGACAGATGGGGCACATCAGCTCACTGTGGAGGCTCCGGGGGGACACCGCTATCTCTGTGCCGTCCATGATCGCCTCCTACAGGCAGGGAGGGGAATGTGTCAGACAATACAGGCACATATAAGTCTATGATGGCCCATCCATGTTCTTCTTGGGTCAGCGTTAAACTGATTGACCATGGTCACAGTTCCTTACACAGATTTTTGTTATGAGAAACTATAAAAAACACTTCTGTTTCTGGGAATGCAATACAATTAAATCACTTTTCACCGGGATGCATTTGTAACTATTCCTATGTGGAATGTGGCTGTCATTACCTGTGGGCTCCTGTGCAGTTCATACAAGCTCAGCTCCCACGTCTTACTGGGGTTTTGGATGTTGACTGGAGTCGCCATTTTGTGTTTTATAGACCCCTCCCTATGGAAACATGTTTAAGATATATGTTAAACATTATATGTCGTTTTAGGTAATTAGGCCTACATAGTCTGATGAGAGATGAGCTGTGTAAAGGTTAGATTGCAGTTGATTGCGTTACATCACTTTGACAGTTTGTAACCTGAGCAACCCAGTTTGACAGCTGTCAAAACAAGTGATGAATGAGACTTAAGTCAGCCTGTGTACGCAAATAATTATGCCGTAAAAAAAAAAAAAAAAAAAAAAAAAGGGATTTTTTGTTGTTGGGAGAATTGGGTTTCGCTAGCTAACGTTTGTTGTTCTAAAAACAGTAAAATGTCTAAGGCAATGCAGTTAGCGAGCCTAACCACATCTCATTGCACCCTCCTCCTTTGACATTTCATGCACATTGAGCGAGGTTGCGTGCATTATACGTCCTCCTTTGTTGTATCGTAGCTACTTTGGTAAATAACTTATCTTGTCACAATTGCATACATGGAGCAAACTGTCAGACTTCGGTAGAATCGTAATGTCACACGATCATCATGCTATCTATCCATGTGTCGCTAGCTTGCTTCGGTAGAAACAAAAAAGTGACTTGCAGTCTAGCTAGTTATGGGGTCTAGCTAGCATAGCTAGTGGCTACTTACCAAAAGGAATTTGACGGACAGCTGCCCGGTGACGCAAGCCCACGCAGCACAACTAGCTAGCTTGCTACGAACACCAGATTGTAACGAAACAGTTTCAAGCTCGTGCCACTATGACCACCGTGTGACGGGATTCTTTTCCATCACGATGTATGTTGGGGGAGGGGGTGATACTATCGCTATTTTTCATCCAGAATGACAATAATTATTCAAAGACGACAGGTTTGGAAACCCTCTGTAGCCATCGTTCTCTTTTTTTTCGCCGGATGTGTGGAAGCAACTTGATTTCCCTTGCAAAATAGTTCCGTTTGTTAGCTACCCCTGGTGGCTATTTGGGGTATTGCACGCAACAACAAAAACTTTCCAGGGGAGCTTGTTCTCTTGTATTGAGGTAAATTGCAAATACCGTATCAGCACAATATTTCTAAGAAACATTTATACACTTTTAAAGTGTGTCTGTCCAATGCTGATAAAGTGCACTTGAACACATTGAAACCCACAACGTTTGGGGGGAGAGAGAGAAAAATCATAGGGGGGAAAGAGGAGGAGAGAAAGGAAGGGGAGATTGGAAAGCTTAAAACCCTAGGCCTATATGTATTGTCTATTTGTAGTTGAACTCTGGGTTGAATTGAAACAATAGCCGCTGATTACTTTGCAAATGCTATATAGGCCTAAATAGTATAGATGCTATATGACTTATAACGTATGGTTACATTTTAGTTGCTCTGTTAAACCTACCCTTTGGAATTATTTCCATAGAAACAGTGAATATATTTAGTTATTAAGAGATCTCTCAATAATCATTCTTATGATAGCACATTGTTAGTCCGGTGACAAATATAAAATCTCAGCAGGACTTGGTTAAAACCCAGGATGGGAGACCAAATGAAAAGCTGTAGATACTGTCGATCAACTCTCCAGTAAGCCTGGTCTCATAGACTAGACATAACATAGTAAATGTATATCCGAGATGCTCAAAATAGTATGATATGTTACTTTTGGTATGGTTATATACAGTTAAAGTCAGAAGTTTACATACACCTTAGCCAAATAGATTTAAACTCAATTTCTGACATTTAATCCTAGATCACCACTTTATTTTAAGTATGTGAAATGTCAGAATAGTAGAAATAGTAGAAAGAATGATTTATTGCAGCTTTGAATTCTTTCATCATATTCCCAGTGGGTCAGAAGTTTACATGCACTCAATTAGTATTTGGTAGCATTGCCTTTAAATTGTTTAACTTGGGTCAATCGTTTTGGGTAGCCGTCCACAAGCTTCCCACAATACTTTGGGTGATTTTTGGCCCATTCCTCCTGACCGAGCTGGTGTAACTGAGTCAGGTTTGTAGGCCTCCTTGCTCGCACACTCTTTATCAGTTCTGTCCACAAATGTTCTATAGGATTGGTGTCAGGGCTTTGTGATGGCCAATCCAATACCTTGACTTTGTTGTCCTTAAGTCATTTTGCCACAACTTTGGAAGTACGCTTGGGGTCATTGTCCATTTGGAAGACCCATTTGCAACCGAGCTTTAACTTCCTGACTGATGCCTTGAGATATTGCTTCAATATATCCACAGTTGTCCTTTCCCATGATGCCATCTATTTTGTGAAGTGCATCAGTTTTGTGAAGTGCACCAGTTCATCAGACCAGAGGACATTTCTCCAAAAAGTACGATCTTTGTCCCTATGTGCAGTTGCAAACCGTAGTCTGACTTTTGTATGGTGGTTTTAGAGCAGTGGCTTCTTCCTTGCTGAGCGACCTTTCAGGTTATGTCGATATAGGACTCGTTTTACTGTGGATATAGATACTTTTGTACCTGTTTCCTCCAACATCTTCACAAGGTCCTTTGCTGTTGTTCTGGGATTGATTTGCACTTTTCGCACCAGAGTACGTTCATCTCTAGGAGACAGAACGCCTCTCCTTCCTGAGCGGTATGATGGCTGCGTGGTCCCATGGTGTTTATACTTGCGTACTATTGTTTGTACAGATAAACGTGGTACCTTCAGGCATTTGGAAATTGCTCGCAAGGATGAACCAGAATTGTGGAGGTCTACAATTTTTTTCTGAAGACTTGGCTGATTTCTTTTTATTTTCCCATGATGTAAAGCAAAGAGGCACTGAGTTTGAAGGTAGGCCTTGAAATACATCCACAGGTACACCTCCAATTGACTCAAATGATGTCAATTAGTCTATCAATTAGTCTATTCTGGAATTTCCTAAGCTGTTTAAAGGCACAGTCAACTTAGTGTATGTAAACTTCTGACCCACTGGAATTGTGAAGTGAAATAAATTATAAGTGAAATAATCTGTCTGTAAACAATTGTTGTAAAAATTACTTGTGTCATGCACAAAGTAGATGTCCTAACTACTTGCCAAGTCTATAGTTTGTTATCAAGAAATTTGTGGAGTGGTTGAAAAACAAGTTTTAATGACTCCAGCCTAAGTGTATGTAAACGTCCGACTTCAACTGTAAGACAGATGGTTAATTATGCAAAAACGAAAGTAAGGTGGTTGGTCAGGGTGGATGGGTGGACATATAATGCGAAGGAATAACAACCTAAAGGTTGCTAGTTCGATTTCCGTCATGGACAACTAAAGCATTTTAGCTAATTATGAACTTTTTAACTACTTACTTATTTTTCGATACTCTGCAACTATTCAGCATGTTGCTAACCCTAACCCTAACCTTAACCCTTTACCTAACTCCTAAACGTAACAACCTTAACCCTAACCTTAACCCTAACCTTAACCCTAACTTTACCCTTTACCTAACTCCTAAACATAACAACCTTAACCCTAACCTTAACCCTAACCTTAACCCTAACTTTAACCCTTATACCTAACTCCTAAA
The DNA here is from genome assembly GCF_036934945.1 of Oncorhynchus masou masou. Taxonomy (NCBI): domain Eukaryota; kingdom Metazoa; phylum Chordata; class Actinopteri; order Salmoniformes; family Salmonidae; genus Oncorhynchus; species Oncorhynchus masou. The sequence continues at coordinate 36,812,580 of NC_088224.1, forward strand.
CGTAACAACCCTAACCCTAACCCTTATACCTAACTCCTAAACGTAACAACCCTAACCCTAACCTTAACCCTAACTTTAACCCTTATACCTAACTCCTAAACGTAACAACCCTAACCCTAACCTTAACCCCAACTTTAACCCTTATACCTAACTCCTAAACGTAACAACCCTAACCCTAAACTTAACCCTAACTTTAACCCTTATACCTAACTCCTAAACGTAACAACCCTAACCCTAAACTTAACCCTAACTTTAACCCTTATACCTAACTCCTAAACGTAACAACCCTAACCCTAACCTTAACCCTAACTTTAACCCTTATACCTAACTCCTAAACGTAACAAACCTAACCCTAACCCTTATACCTAACTCCTAAACGTAACAACCTTAACCCTAACCTTAACCCCAACTTTAACCCTTATACCTAACTCCTAAACGTAACAACCCTAACCCTAAACTTAACCCTAACTTTAACCCTTATACCTAACTCCTAAACGTAACAACCTTAACCCTAACCTTAACCCTAACTTTAACCCTTATACCTAACTCCTAAACGTAACAACCTTAACCCTAACCCAAGGGTGAAAGTAAGGCGGTACGGTCCGGTACAGCGTCCCGGCAAAAAAAATAGTGTACCTATAAAACGTGAGCCTATTGCAATTAATACAACATGCCCAAAAAACTATAGGCTACTACACAGTTATTTAACATTACTGCATGTCTGCCACGTGAAACATCTTCAAATGAACAACTATGCTCCATATTGCATTGTGGTTGGAGGAGAACACTTACATTTTGTAAAGGCGGAGATGAGAGGCCGAGACGCTGGAGGTCAATTCGGAGTCTGAGGCCTGCGTGGACAACAGTGGATGCATCAATTCAGGCTACAAGTGTAGGCCTAATGACAATTGCAGAATGTCATTACAATACATGTTGGTATTTGTAACCGGTGTCTCTTTCCATTCATCAAATTGCAGCTGCACAGTGCACTGTTGGAGGTACTGTTGGAGGAAAGCTACGCTTTCCCTAAAGTGAATTGAATTAAATTGCTAAAATTCTTTAGCTTAATTAGCTTACTCCTGTCTATACAGAAAAAAATCAAATCACTCAAAATAGGCTACTATTCCAGAATGTATGATTTGTCCATAGAGTAATATTAGCTTCTTTAAAAAAAACCCGCTGTGGAATGTTTTAATTTGGGCAGCGTGCTCTGCAAATATCGAATAGATGATTGTTGAGTTGCGAATGTCAGTGAAAAGCAGAAAGACCCAGAAAGGCATATCGCAATATTTAAATATACAATCGCGGAACAACTGTTTGGAAAGCAAATGGCTGTTTCTGTAAAGAGATGACAATGAAACGACTCCATTCTGTCTTTTAGTCAGGCTATCAATATTTTCTACTTAAATGAGCAAACAGTAGACCACCATATTGGCACTAGCAGAGAACCTCGGCCATATCCCCGGTGAGTGTGCACATTCACTGTCTTTGTCATTGGGTCAGTGCCACTTTGATTTGTTTTTGAGCATTCATTTCTTCCTCCAGGTTAGTTAGATGTCATATTGTATTTGTGTCTCCCCTTTTTGTAGGCCAATTAAATGGATCCGCCAACATTGTTTTTATTGACCTGTTTGCAAGTGTCAGCAGAGTAGGCTACCCTGTCATTTTTGTAGTATAAAAAAAATGTGTGTGCGCACTTGGGTGTCCTGTACCGGTAAGAAATGTAATCTACTTTCACCCCTAACCCCTAGCCTAGCTAATGTTATCCATATCATCCCTTTTGCAAATTCGAAACATATAATACAAATTGTAATTCCTAACATATCATATGAAACGGGTGATGGACTTCCACAAATTAGTACATACCATAGGAAACGTAACATATCAAACTAAATGGAGTGTCATTTACAGTACATACAGAATAATACAAAATGCTCTGAGACCAGGTTGCAGGAGATGCAGCCCAGCCTATAGTTTTCTGATAGTGGATATAATTTTGTTTCAAAGGTAAAAATTAAACACATTTTATACAAGGTTTGTTTATGTTGAAAATTCATACAATGATGACATAATCCTGTGGCAGAATTTCCACAAGAATGTTACGGTACAATACGTTGACAAATTACATTGAAACAACGTTGATTCAACCAGTTTGTGCCCAGTGGGGAGACAGCCTCAGCAGAAGACACAGCGAACACACACATTGGGAAACTATAGGCTGAACCTGACTTAATTTGGCTGAGCTGTTTCCTGTGGTTTTCTTCAAACTGATCATAGATTAGCTGGAAGAGGTTTGACTAAGAAATAGATGCTAAAAGACCTATAACAACATGTACCAGTTTTTTCCACTCTTCAGTCCACTCTTCACACAGCAGGCTTACAGATCAGTGGAGCCCCATGTTGAAACAGACATGATACCTGCATTTTTACTGATGATCCTGTACTGGAGCACAGGTAGGATTGTATTAAACCTAAACCTGTGTTGGCAAATGTAGGACTGTGTTATCCTACCTCTGTAGTTCATGTATTTTCATTATCTTGTTCACTGAATGCCAATACTATCAACGCACATAGCCAAAATGTACTCATGATTAGATGGTTTTAAGCATAACATTTTTTTACAGGATATTGATTGTGGGAAATGTGTCTAGATTAGTGGCATTAAAAAGCATACACACACACACACACACACACACACACACACACACACACACACACACACACACACACACACACACACACACACACACACACACACAATTACTGACACTACGCTCTTAGAAAAAAGGATCCAAAAGGGTTATTAAGCTGTCCTCATAGGAGATCCCTTTTTTTGGCTCCAGGTAAAACCCTTTTGGGTTCCATGTAGAACCCTCTGTGGAAAGGGTTCTACATGGAAACCAAAAGGGTTCTACCTGGAAGCAAAAGGGTTCTACCTGGGAACTAACTAATTAAAAGAGTTATTCAAAGGGTTATCCTACGGGGACAGCAGAAGGACACTTTTAGGTTATAGGTAGCACCTTTCTTTCTAAGTGTGTACTGCTGATAAAATAACTCCGGCTCAAAATGTGTCCTCACCAAACATTGCATTTCCCTCCCTGGTGTTTACAGTTGAAGGTCAATTCAGCGTGGTGAATGGGACCAGCTCCTGTGCTGGAGGAGCAGATGGGTTTTTATTTGGACACTGGAGGTCTTTATGTGGCAATTATTGGGCCATGTAAGATGCTAACATTGTGTGTAGAAAGATGGGCTGTGGGAATGTTGTAGCTGCACTTGGCATACCTCATTTTGGAGAGGCAATGGAAGGATACCAAATAGGATTTATTGCTTGCTCACCACTGGATTCTACTCTTGAGAAGTGTGACTTCGCCTTTACTGCAGACGATGGTTGTCGTAATTATGCTAATGTGTCCGTTCAGGTAAGATTGATAGGGATTGTGTCTAACTATTCCCCAGGTCATTGCTGCAAATGAGAACGTGTTCTCAGTCAACTTACCTGGTAAAATACCGGATAAATAGAGAAGTTAAGGGTAAAGGCAATCAGTCTCTTCTTCTGGACTGTGACACCTCAGTGAGAAAAAGTCAAACCTGCTTACCTGGTAATGCTGTTGGACTCACCTGCTCAGGTAAGACTTTGTTTATCAGTCAGTCAGTCAATCACTCACTCACTTTTTTTCTCTCACCTGGAGTGAATATGAGAAGTATTTAAAGGGTCCAAAAGTATTTGAAGAGTTTATTTCTAAAGTGCTATATCCACAACAACAAAATATATTAATAGATTTTAGGTTTGTATGAAAATGTTTGTTTTTTTTGCAAAATGCTTTATATCCATTGTTTGGCTGGAATTTAATGTTTGTATACTGTATATTTGACTGTGATATGTGGTTGTTTCACCTAGCAATCTTAAGATAACTGTAAGTCGCTCTGGATAAGAACATCGGCTAAATGACTAAACTGTTAAATTTAAATGTCTTACAAACAGATCTCATATTACTGAATGTAATCATTTTTTAAGCCGAGCAGTACTACCTATTTCTCTGGGAGTGAGGTGGATATACTGTATAGCGTTTTGCGCAAAAAAAAACAGGATTATTTGTCTCTCTGAAATGAAACCATTAAGTGATAGATTTAAAACAAATACATCTCAATTAGCAGATTTGGTTCCTTTGAAGTTGTGGGAACATACAGTTTTGGTTTCCCAACGAAACCATACGTTTCCTGACTGGTAAAACTGAACGTTTTGTAAACGTTCTGACCACAGAAGTAAAGAAAATTGCCTGTCATGGGAAAATAAAGTACCAGCCAAAAGGTTGGACACACCTACTCATTCAAGTGTTTGTTTTTTATTATTTTTTTTAATTTTTTTTACAATTTTCTTACATTGTAGACCGACTATTCCCAAACTGGGGTATGCGCAATGCCGTGGGGGATACGCCAAATAAAATTGTGATTCACATTTTCAAACAGTCCATTTAGATTTTCCAATGGGGATAAACATTTGGGTGATGTTTTTTTCTCGCCTGAGTAACCTCGTTTCACTGTCAAAAATACAATTAAACCATCTAGTGTTCAGCGAAATTAAATTTAATGTGGCACTGACCTAACAATGATAAAGAGTGAATATGCGCACTCGCCTAGAATATGGCTGATGCTGGTGCCAAAAAAGCTGTACTGTTCAATCAATTAAGTTGAGCATTTTGAAAACTATAAAAGACTGATTAGTCTTTTCATTGTCTTCACTTTATAGCAATAGCCCTTTGCTTTCCAAATTATGAATTGTCAACAATCATCTATGTGGCAATTTGTGCTGATGTTTTACGGGCTCCTAACCAATTGTGTTATTGTGTGTGTTTTTGTATTTGTAACTTATTTTGTACATAATGTTTCTGCCACCGAAGCTTACGGACAATGTCAAATGTGATATAGCGAAGCACCTGAGTGAACTGGGTGCGCAATCGCGCAGTTAATTTAACGAAACGGACGACACAAACCAACTGGATTTGTTATCTCTTTCATGCCCTGCCTCCAGTCGACTTACCAATATATGAACAAGAGAGCCTCATCGAAATTGCAACAAGCGGTTCTGTGAAAATGGATTTAATCAGAGGCCACTGCCAGATTTCTGGATAGGGCTGCGCTCAGAATATCCTTCCTTTGTAAATCGCGCTGTTAAGACACTGATGCTCTTTGCATCCACGTACCTATGTGAGAGTGGATTCTCGGCCCTCACTAGCATGACAACTAAATACAGGCACAGACTGTGGGTGGAAAATTATTTAAATGACTGAGACTCTCTTCAATACAACCCAACATTGCAGAGTTATGTGCATCATTTCAAGCACACCTTTCTCATTATCCTGTGGTGAGTTATTCACAATTTGTGATGAATAAATAAGGTTTTACATGTAAGATGGCTAAATAAAGAGCAAAATTATTGATTATTATTTGTGCCCTGGTCCTATAAGAGCTCTTTGTCACTTCCCACAAGCCGGGTTGTGACAAAAACGTACACTCATTCTTATGTTTAATAAATGGATCGTATAGTGTGTGTGTGTGACAGGCTTACAATGATGGCAAAAAACAACATATGAGACTGTGCTGACCCTGGTACGCAGCTGGAGGTTGAATGTTTGAAGGGGTATGGGACTATAAAAAGTTTGAAAACCACTGTTGTAGAATAATAGTGAAGACTATATTTTAGATTTTAAATTCTTCAAAGTAGCCACCCTTTGCCTTGATGTCACCTTTGGACACTTCGAATTCTCTCAAACAGATTTGCCTGGAATGCTTTTCCAACAGTCTTGAAGGAGTTCCCACATATGCTGAGCACTTGTTGGCTGCTTTTCCTTCACTCTGCGGTCCAACTCATCCTAAACCATCTCAATTGGTTTGAGGTCGGGTGACTGTGGAGGCCAGGTCATCTGATGCAGCACTCCATCACTCTCCTTCTTGGTAAAATAGCCCTTACACAGCCTGGAGGTGTGTTGGGTCATTGTCATGTTGAAAAACAAATGATAGTCCCACTAAGCGCAAACCAGATGGGATGGCGTATCACTGCAGAATGCTGTGGTAGCCATGCTGGTTAAGTGTGCCTTGAATTCTAAGTAAATCACAAACAGTGTCACCAGCAAATCACCCCCACACCATCACACCTCCTCCATGCTTCACGGTGGGAACCACACATGCGGAGATCATCGGTTCACCTACTCTGCGTCTCACAAAGAAATGGAGGTTGGAACTAAAAATCTCAAGTTTGGACATCAGACCAAAGGACAGATTTCCACCGGTCTCATGTCCATTGCTCGTGTTTCTTGACCCAAGCAAGTCTCTTTGTCTTAATGGTGTCCTTTAGTAGTGGTTTCTTTGCAGCAATTCAACCATGAAGGCCTGATTCACGTCGTCTCCTCTGAACAGTTGATGTTTAGATGTGTCTGTTACTTGAACTCTGTGAAGCATTTATTTGGGCTTCAATTTCTTAGGATGGTAACTCTAATGAACGTATCATCTGCAGCAGAGGTAACTCTGGGTCTTCCTTTCCTATGGCGGTCATAGCGCTTGATGGTTTTTGCGACTGCACTTGAAGAAACTCAAAGTTTGTGACATTTTCCAGATTGACTGACCCTCATGTCTTAAAGTAATGATGGACTGTTATTTCTCTTTGCTTATTTGAGCTGCTCTTGCTATAATATGGACTTGGTCTTTTACCAAATGATGCTATCTTCTGTATACCACCCCTATCTTGTCACAACACAACTGATTGGCTCAAATGCATCGAGAAGGAAAGAAATTCCACAAATTTACTTTTAACAAGTCACAGCTATGAATTGAAATGCATTCCAGATGACTACCTCATGAAGCTGATTGTCACGTTCTGACCTTTATTTCCTTTGTTTTGTCTTTATTTAGTATGGTCAGGGCGTGAGTTGGGGTGGGCAGTCTATGTTTGTGTTTCTATGATTTGGGGATTTCTATGTTTCGGCCTAGTATGATTCTCAATCAGAGGCAGGTGTCATTAGTTGTCTCTGATTGAGAATCATACTTAGGTAGCCTGGGTTTCGCTGTGTGTTTGTGGGTGTTTGTTTCCGTGTCTTTCACCACACAGTACTGTTTTGGGTTTCGTTCAGTCCATATTTATTGCTTTTTGTATTCAGTTGTTCATGTGTACTATTTCTTATTAAAAGAACCATGGACACTTACCACGCCGCATATTGGTCCTCCGATCCTTCTCGCCTCTCCTCTTCGGAAGAAGAGGAGGAAATCACTTACACTGATTGAGAGAATGCCAAGAGTGTGCAAAGCTGTCATCAAGACAAAGGGTGGCTGCTTTGAAGAATATATTTTATATAAATATATATTTTGATTGTATAACACTTTTAATGATTACTACATGATTCCATATGTGTTATTTCATAGTTTTGATGTCTTCACCATTATTTTACAATGTAAAAATAGTCAAATTAAAGAAACTCTGGAATGAGTAGGTGTGTCCAAACTTTTGACTGGTACTATTCTACAATGTATAAAATTGTAAAAATAAAGAGAAACTTTCACTGGTACTGTACATTTTTAGGTTTCCGGGAGGTTCTGAGATCATTTTACTAATCAAATCAAATCAAATTTTATTTGTCACATACACATGGTTAGCAGATGTTAATGCGAGTGTAGCGAAATGCTTGTGCTTCTAGTTCCGACAATGCAGTAATAACCAACAAGTAATCAACTAACAAATCCTAAACTACTGTCTTTTACACAGTGTAAGGGGATAATGAATATGTACATAAGGATATATGAATGAGTGATGGTACAGAGCAGCATAGGCAAGATACAGTAGATGGTATCGAGTACAGTATATACATATGAGATGAGTATGTAAACAAAGTGGCATAGTTAAAGTGGCTAGTGATACATGTATTACATAAGGATGCAGTCGATGATATAGAGTACAGTATATACGTATGCATATGAGAAGAATAATGTAGGGTAAGTAACATTATATAAGGTAGCATTGTTTAAAGTGGCTAGTGATATATTTACATCATTTCCCATCAATTCCCATTATTAAAGTGGCTGGAGTTGAGTCAGTGTCAGTGTGTTGGCAGCAGCCACTCAATGTTAGTGATGGCTGTTTAACAGTCTGATGGCCTTGAGATAGAAGCTGTTTTTCAGTCTCTCGGTCCCAGCTTTGATGCACCTGTACTGACCTCGCCTTCTGGATGATAGCGGGGTGAACAGGCAGTGGCTCGGGTGGTTGATGTCCTTAATGATCTTTATGGCCTTCCTGTAACATCGGGTGGTGTAGGTGTCCTGGAGGGCAGGTAGTTTGCCCCCGGTGATGCGTTGTGCAGACCTCACTACCCTCTGGAGAGCCTTACGGTTGAGGGCGGAGCAGTTGCCGTACCAGGCGGTGATACAGCCCGCCAGGATGCTCTCGATTGTGCATCTGTAGAAGTTTGTGAGTGCTTTTGGTGACAAGCCGAATTTCTTCAGCCTCCTGAGGTCGAAGAGGCGCTGCTGCGCCTTCTTCACGATGCTGTCTGTGTGAGTGGACCAATTCAGTTTGTCTGTGATGTGTATGCCGAGGAACTTAAAACTTGCTACTCTCTCCACTACTGTTCCATCGATGTGGATAGGAGGGTGTTCCCTCTGCTGTTTCCTGAAGTCCACAATCATCTCCTTAGTTTTGTTGACGTTGAGTGTGAGTTTATTTTCCTGACACCACACTCCGAGGGCCCTCACCTCCTCCCTGTAGGCCGTCTCGTCGTTGTTGGTAATCAAGCCTACCACTGTTGTGTCGTCCGCAAACTTGATGATTGAGTTGGAGGCGTGCGTGGCCACGCAGTCGTGGGTGAACAGGGAGTACAGGAGAGGGCTCAGAACGCACCCTTGTGGGGCCCCAGTGTTGAGGATCAGCGGGGAGGAGATGTTGTTACCTACCCTCACCACCTGGGGGCGGCCCGTCAGGAAGTCCAGTACCCAGTTGCACAGGGCGGGGTCGAGACCCAGGGTCTCGAGCTTGATGACGAGCTTGGAGGGTACTATGGTGTTGAATGCCGAGCTGTAGTCGATGAACAGCATTCTCACATAGGTATTCCTCTTCCTGAAAGGTTTCATTAACCTTCTGAGAACGGAAATTATAGGTTATTTTGAGGTTTTTGAATAACTTAAAACTTTCACTGACTGTTTAAACAAGACTTTTAATAACACTGCTAGCTCATTTTGGGTTTACTGTTTTGAACTCCAAGCATAGATAGGACACATGGAAATTAATTTTCTTAGGCATTAATCATGCAAACACATGTATTGTTTTGTGTGGAATGGCGTTAGTGAGAAGCTGTTCATTTTATCCTGTTGAAACTGACTCTATTTCAAGGAAACAAGCACTCATTAAGATCAGATGTGGCCAATTAATTGACAACACAGGGAACAGAATGTATATGTATTTAAATAACATTCTTACAACGTTCTTTGAACATTACTAATGTTTTCTTGTGGTTTTTATGAAACGTTTTTATTAATGATCTCAGAACATAACTTTAAATAGAATGAGGAAACCTGAAGAAAACATTGTCCTGAATTACTGACATTCCCACAGAAGAACATTGTTTCTTAACGTTCTCTAAACTGTTTGAGAACATTCCCAGTGTCAAACCAGTTGGAGAACGTTCCTAGAACATGACCAAAATTAGAACGAAGTGTAACCATGTTTTAACTTTTAGGAATCATTCTGTTAAAGTAATGAAATGAAACGTTAATTTTGTCAAGTTCCTTAAATGTGATGAGAATGTCCAAAAGGCAATCAACTATCCTGCACCATTCACAGAAAGTTGTGGGAAGGTCTAAGCATAGGACAACCACGCTCTCACCAAGCTCTAAGAAACCTATGGTTCTCAGAACGTTATGTACTAGCTGGGATGACTGTCATAGAACATCCCCATATCATGATTAGATCATGAAAAACCCACCAACCAAGGATATTTATGCCTCTCACTTTCTCACTCATCATTATTCACTCTGTCACGTCTTGACCTGTCAGTCAGGAGCCGCCAGAGCCGCCCGTCAGTCAGGAGCCGCCAGAGTCGCCCGTCAGTCAGGAGCCACCCGTCAATCAGGAGCCGCCAGAGCCGCCCGTCACTCCTGAGCGGCCAGGGCCGCCCTTCACTCTGGCGCTGCCAGAGTCTCCAGCCTGTCCGGCGCTGCCAGAGTCTCCCGCCTATTCGGGGCCCACTATAAGGGTCCTCAGTCCGGGGTCAGCGGCAAGGGTCGCCGCTCCAAAGGTGCCACCTAAGTGGGCCAAGACTAGGGTGGAGTGGGGTCCACGTCCCGCGCCAGAGCCGCCACCGCGGACAGATGCCCACCCAGACCCTCTCCTATGGGTTTAGGTTTTGCGGCCTGAGTCCGCACCTTTTTTGGGGGGGAACACGGGGAGATTGGTGGAGTCAGGCGATAGACCTGAGCCAACTCCCGTGCTTACCGGGAGAGGCGTAGTACTGGTCAGGCACGGTGTTATGCGGTCAAGCGCACTGTGTCGCCAGTACGCGCTCATAGTCCGGAGCGCTATAGGCCAGCCCCCGCAAGTGCCATGCATCCAGCCAGGGCGTGTTATGCCAACTCAGCATGTTTGGTCTCCGATACGCCGTTTCGGCCCAGGGTATCTTGCGATGGCGCTGCGTGCTGTGTCTCCAGGGCGCTGGGAGGGTGCAGTTCGCCTGCACTCTGGAGGGTCCGGGCTAAAGTGGTCATCCAGCCTGGAGGAGTGGTGCCAAGGCTGCGCACCAGAGCTCCAGTGCTCCCCCATAGCCCGGTCCATCCGGTGCCTCTTCCATGCACCATGCCTCCTGTAGGTCTCCCCAGCCTGGTGGGTCCTATGGCAGCCCCACGCACCAGGCTGTCTCTCCGTCTCCTCCCTCCAGGTTCTCCCGCCTGTCTGGCGCCTCCAGAGTCTTCCTCCTGTCCGAAGCCGCCAGAGCCGCCTGTCAGTCAGGAGCCGCCAGAGCCGTCCGTCATTCAGGAGCCAGCAGAGCCGCCCGTCAGTCAGGAGCCACCCGTCAGTCAGGAGCCGCCAGAGCCGCCCGTCAGTCAGGAGCGGCCAGAGCCGTCCGTCAGTCAGGAGCTGCCCGTCAGTCAGGAGCGGCCTGAGCCGCCCGTCAGTCAGGTGCCACCCGTCAGTCAGGAGCCGCCAGAGCCGCCCGTCAGTCAGGAGCCGCCCGTCAGTCAGGTGCCACCCGTCAGTCAGGAGCCGCCAGAGCCGCCCGTCAGTCAGGAGCCGCCAGAGCCGTCCGTCAGTCAGGAGCTGCCCGTCAGTCAGGAGCGGCCTGAGCCGCCCGTCAGTCAGGTGCCACCCGTCAGTCAGGAGCCGCCAGAGCCGCCCGTCAGTCAGGAGCCGCCAGAGTCGCCCGTCAGTCAGGAGCCACCCGTCAATCAGGAGCCGCCAGATGCGCCCGTCAGTCAGGAGCCGCCAGAGCCGTCCGTCAGTCAGGAGCTGCCCGTCAATCAGGAGCCGCCAGAGTCGCCCGTCAGTCAGGAGCCACCCGTCAATCAGGAGCCGCCAGAGCCACCCGTCAGTCAGGAGCCGCCAGAGCCGCCCGTCAGTCAGGAGCCGCCAGAGCCGTCCGTCAGTCAGGAGCTGCCCGTCAGTCAGGAGCGGCCTGAGCCGCCCGTCAGTCAGGTGCCACCCGTCAGTCAGGAGCCGCCAGAGCCGCCCGTCAGTCAGGAGCCGCCAGAGTCGCCCGTCAGTCAGGAGCCACCCGTCAGTCAGGAGCCACCAGAGCCGCTCGTGACTCCGGAGCGGCCAGAGCCGCCCTTCACTCTGGCGCTGCCAGAGTCTCCCGCCTGTCCTGCACTGCCAGAGTCTCCCGCCTGTCCGGCGCTGTCAGAGTCTCCCGCCTGTCCTGCACTGCCAGAGTCTCCCGCCTGTCCGGCGCTGCCAGAGTCTCCCGCCTATCCGGCGCTGCCAGAGTCTCCCGCCTGTCCGGCGATGCCAGAGTCTCCCGCCTATTCGGGGCCCGCTATAAGGGTCCCCAGTCCGGGGTCGGCAGCAAGGGTCGCCGCTCCAAAGGCGCCACCTAAGTGGGCCAAGACTAAGGTGGAGTGGGGTCCACGTCCCGCGCCAGAGCCGCCACCGCGAATAGATACCCACCCAGACCCTCTCCTATGGGTTTAGGTTTTGCGGCCGGAGTCCGCACCTTTTGGGGGGGTACTATCACGTCCTGATCTTAGTTCCTTTTTAATGTCTCTATTTTATTTTGGTCAACGAGTGAGTTGGGGTGGGCATTCTATGTTTTGTGTTCTATGTTTTCTATTTCTATGTGTTCGGCCTGGTTCCCAATCAGAGGAGCTGGCAATCATTGTCTCTGATTGAGAACTATACTTAGGTAGCCTGTTCCCACCTGGTGTTTGTGGGTAGTTGTTTTCTGTTTTGTGTATTGCACCTTGCAGATCTGTTTGTTTGTCGTTTTTTGTTCAAGTATTCGTATTGATTAAAAGGTATTATGAATACTTACCACACTGCACACTGGGGTCCTGTGTGGCTCAGTCGGTAGAGCATGGCGCTTGCAACGCCAAGCGTCGTGGGTTCGATTCCCGCTGGGACCACCCATATGTAAAAGTAGTGGCCCCAGCCGACTTGTAAGTCGCTTTGGACAAAAGCGTCTGCTAAATGGGATATATTATTATTATTATTATTGCACCTTGGTCTTCTCCTTCTCCCGACGACATTCGTTACACACTCATCATTCATGATTATCTGTAATCATGGTAGCATCCATATTAATGTAGAAGTGTTTCGAATCATATTCTATATTTATTTACAATAAAAGTGGCTCCAAAATTACACAATACATTATTTACCATTAATTGCTATTGGGCACAATAATCTGAAACACAACCAAAACCTAACTGCAAATGAATCGAATACATTTGTAGAGTTACAAGCTTGATGTAGTCATTGCATGCTGGGAATATGGGACCAAATACTAAACTTTTGACAACATTAATACACAAGTGAATTTGACCAAATACTTTCGGTTCCCTTAAAGTGGACTATGTGCAAAAAGTGCTGTAATTTCTAAACGGTTCAACCGATATGGATGAAAATGCCCTCAAATTAAAGCTCAGTGTGCACTTTAACCTCGTTGTCATTGTATTATTTTAGAAGTGCTGGAGCACAGAGCCTAAACATCCAAAAATGTGTCAATGTCCAAAAAACGTTTGGACTTCGCTGTAGGGGTGTTTTGTTGGTGAGAATACAGTGGGGGAAAAAAGTATTTAGTCAGCCACCAATTGTGCAAGTTCTCCCACTTAAAAAGATGAGAGAGGCCTGTAATTTCCATCATAGGTACACTTCAACTATGACAGACAATGACATTAGACAAAAAAATCCAGGAAATCACATTGTAGGAATTTTAATGAATTTATTAGCAAATTATCATACCCTGACTCCAACATAACCCAGACTCAGCCAGCTATCAATCACTCTGCTGCCTTCCTCTTTCTCACTGCAGATGACTCCCACCAAGGGAACTACAGCTGTGTTTATGAGATTTATGTTTTTTCTCATAACTTCTCCTCCGAGAGTGATCTCCTCTCCCTCACTGTCACAGGTAACTGAACATGAACCATACTTGGAACTTTGACATTAACAGATTTTCCACGAATGAATCTGATGCTTGGCAATCCACTAATTAAATGTGTTTCTGCTGTAGCCTCTCCTCTGACAGCTTTCATCATCAGACTGGTTGTTGTACTTCAGATGTCACTGACAGCCAACACTGCCATCTATCTGTACATCAAGGTAAAGACATTAAAAAGTGACAAGTCAGGTGAACAAAATTAATATTTTAGAAGTCTTGGTTTAGTCATTGAAAAAATCAGTTGGATTGTATTTTACCTGGGATTTGTTTTTATATCACTGACTCTTGGTGTGTGTTTTCTTAGACCACCAGGAGGCGAGGGGAAGGGGTGAATTTGGAGATGGTTTCTCTGAGGACCAGAGCTGAAGCCGGACCCGGAGAGAGCAGCCCAGGTGACAGACTAGGGTGAAGTTGAAAAGTCTAAGTGTCCATGGGACATCCAACTCTGACCTCACCCCATTGAAGTTGAAATGTAAAATGTTTGAAATGCAGTTGAAGTCATTTCAAATGTATAAAGGTTAGGATAATGGTTAGGGTAGGGTTTAGGGTAGGGTAAGCGTCCCAAGATTCCCCGATAGCACGAACTAAAGTTGACCGTAGAGACGCTGAACTTAGGTCCGTTTTTTGTTTTCCAGATACCATGGGACTGGTGTAGACCTGATGGGATTTGAATCCAAACCCAATTAAATTAAATGAGTGTTAAGTTTCTATTGGTTGTGCTATGGCTGCACTTGCTCTTTATTTTATTATTATCATCATGTTTTAACGGAGTTATGTGATTCTTCTCATGTTATTTCATAAACAAATGCTCACTACAGTACTATTATTGTTTGCCCAGAGAGTGCTATTGGTGCAATGTAGAATAACACATTTCATAAATAAAGGTTTTGTGTCACTCCAACTGCATTGTTGTCATAATTGGTGCCAGACGTACGAGTTGGCAAGTGCACAGTTAGCATTAGCCTAGCTTAGCTGAGCCATGTGATCATTATGTCAGTGTCGGGCTAGGTTGCCCCGAGGTGCTGCTCTAATTATCGGCCACCAGCTGTCTCCACTGCTCCCCTCTAAGCCCCACTCGACTTGAGTGGTCGCTTGTGCTTAAACCTGGGTAGCCAACTGACCCGCTCAAGATACAATACCTAAATCCGAATCTTAGTCAGGTTACATCTGTGTTACTGTAGATATCCGTCTTAGTGTGCCTGTTTTGAATTCAACTCTTCAGATGAATAACAAACACACTTAATTGTATTCGTGTAAAGCATTTTGATTCCAATGCATATATAGCTACTAATTAAAAAAAACAGAAAAAGTCACCAACTAATTTGACAAGTGTTTATTTAAGTGAAAGACTTGATAATACATGTAACATGGAAGCTCATAGTTACGAACACAGCATTTATTACAGGACTTGTTTTGAATAACGGACATTACTTTCCTGTGCTCACTCAAAACTTCCACTCCTTCAGCCTGGGTTAGACCCACATATCGCAGCCAATCTCTCTTCAGGAAATATTAGTGGCTTCATTGACACCAGCTCAGAGCAGTGAAGAGTGAAGAGTGAAGAGAAAACCCTCACAAAACGAGTGGTAGAAACCCCATCAGAGGACACATTCTGTCCACAGAATCCAATCATGGCTTCAGAGAGCTCAATAACCATGGTGATAGTGACTTAACAACTGTGTGTGTGAGTGAGCGAGCGAGTAAGTGAGAGAGAGAGAGCATTGTGCCCCCGTGTTCCTGTGATTTTTTGCTATTACAAGCAAAATGTGGTCAATAAGCATCTGCATTCAGAAATTGTGTTATTTGTGTGGGTCAGTGCAAATAGTAAATGTGTGGGTGGGTTTGAATTTGTGTGTGTGTGTGTGTGTGTGTGTGTGTGTGTGTGTGTGTGTGTTTTGTAGTGTTTGCGCGTACATCTCTGTGTGTGTGCGCGGGGGTGTGTGTGAAAGCTCTGCATTAAGGATTAGCCCCAGTGTGTGTCCACCCGTGATTAGCCTGGTCAGTGGGCCTGTTGTGCATTCACTCAGGCCATTAGCATATTAATGCTGCCTCCCTCTTGATCTCTCTCGCTCTCTGCCTCTCTCTTTCCCCCTCGCTCTTTCTCTTTTCTTTCTATACATATTGCCCCGAGTCTCACTCGAACTTCCTCCCTGACCATTTTTCTCTCAACTTCATTATTTTGCACTCTCCCTCTCTCTATGTACTCTTAGAAAAAAAGGTGCTATCTAGAACCAAAAAGGATTCCTCGGCTGTCCCCATAGGAGAATCCTTTGAAGATCCCCTGTTGGTTTCAGGTAGAACCCTTTTTGGTTCCATGTACAACCCTTTCCACAGAGGGTTCAACATGGAACCCAAAATAGTTCTACCTGGAACCAAAAATAGTTATCGTTTGGGGACAGCTGTAGACCCGTTTTGAACCCTATTTTCTAAGAGTGTGTACTGGGTTTGGGCCTGTCAGGACTTTATCCATTTTTTCTCTTTCTCTAGTCTTTCCCTCCAAAAATATAATCTTGCCCTCTATTCCTCCTTCTTCTTTCTCTTCCGAAATCTCTCCCTCCCTGATAATCCCCCTCTCTCGCCCCAAGCCCCCTCTCTCCCCACCTTCTCCAAATCCTTTACTTTCGCTCTCGTTTTCCCTATTCTTCCGTAGCCTGACCCCTGAACTTTGTCAAACACAGGCAAATGCAAAAACACACACACACACACACACACACACACACACACACACACACACACACACACACACACACACACACACACACACACACACACACACACACACACACACACACTTCAATTCATTCAATCAAATTTCCTCTCACTCTCTCCCCGTTCCTGCTAGAAGTGCGTATCTTTTTAGGACCTTGTCTAAATAGCTGTGAAAGAAAAAGCAACCTAGAAAACAAGGACCGAAGTGCAAACCGGACACATTCAACTGTACTTAACATGATAAGTGCTATTCATCTCTCCATCTCATGACTTCAGCCTCCAAGTAGACTCAACCTCTTGTTCTGGCTCTTAGCCGCCACCGTGAGCCACATTTAGAAGCTGGAGGATGGTAGAGGTGAAAATAAGTATGCAGAAAAAGCCCAGTGTGGTAAAAAGAAAAAATAACACATTGGCCATTTACACCAAAATGTTTCCTTCTGTCCCTTCCATGTCTGCATTACCGGAGATTTCCGGAGGTCAGGGGCGTGATGTCCATCCACAACTCCTGGTTTCATGGAGGCAGACACAAGAATTGCGTTTGGACAATCAGCTCCGGACCCCCTGGGTCAGCACATAGCAGGGATGGATGGGCGGACGTTTGGATAGACAGAGGACACAGAGAAACGTGTAGGGAAGTTCAGGCCTCTGAACAACTAACTCATCCACCCTTTCTGTGTGTACGTGACATAATGATGAACGCAGGGCGGCATCCCAAGGCAGCAGTAACGTGACCAATACAAAAGCAGTCCCCATTGTCACACAGATCAAAGAGACAAAAGCTCCCTATGATAACTTAGTGCAGCCGAGTGTTAACACATAAGCAGCCAAGGTAAGAGCCGGAAACAAAAGTGAGAATTTGAAACAAAAGTAGCCCCCCAAACTGAATTACTCAATGCAACATTTGTCTCTCTATGTGAGCCGTCTCAAAACGAATAATATGGGCGGCTTTTGAAAGACATCAGCCATTCATTGATGCTCCATGTGCTGCTCACAACTGAAGAGCAGCGCAGCATGCCCCACAAAGAGAATTGAAGTATTTAATATTGTTAAACTTTACATTTATTTGTTTGACTAGATACTATTGAACTAAAAAGTAATCTTTAAAAGTCTTATAAAGACTTGTTTTTCTTCTGAAGTGAGAAAAAGCCCTTTCATTTTGATATTTGATTCTGGAAAACGGTGGTTAGCCTCTTATCTTTAGACATATCAAAAAGGAAATCAGTACATTTACAGTTACTTCGTCAACTTTTTCCCCCACAGAGGATGTTTAGAAGGTTCAATAAAGTTTGTTTCCTTTCCTGAACATCAGCCACTATTGGAAAATATAAGCTAGTCACCCATTTTCACCCATTCATCTTGAGAGGTCTCTTCAAAGTGGTAGTTAGCTGTTGAGTAGCAGGTAGGTTGATCCACTGTCCCGGCAAGGAATCCAACGAGTCCAACAGCTGCATCTGGTTTATGAAGTGGCTCCGTGCCACAGATACGACCTCTAGCCCTGAATTCAGCCTTAACTACTGCTCTTGTATCACAACAGGTCATAACAGGTCACTGTAGACCACCTCAAGCATGGTTGCATTCACATTGGTACAACAATGAAAGTGTACCGATGTGTCCAAGCTATGTTGAGATACATGAATGTACCTTAAAGACAAAAAAAGCAACAAGACCTAGTTGAGGCCTAAAAACCTTAAAAAGTTTGTTTTTTTAACTAAAAAAACATTGAAATAAAACCCTGTTGCTCAAAGGCGTAGAAATTCGTCCTGAAATATTTTTTTCTCTTGTCTCCCTCAGATGTGTTCTTGCTTTAGCTGTGTTGCCTTTGACGTTTGGCACACTTGTCCTACTTTAGCATCTTAACTCTTGCCTTCTCTGCTCTTGCATCCTTCTCCCTCGCGTTCTCCAACCCTTTCTGCCGTTCCTCCTTCTGTCTGTCGATTTCCTTCACTCTCCCCCTCCTCCCTCTCCCTCTCCCTACCCCCTCTCTTTCTCTCTGTTGCTCTCTCTCTCTCTCTCTCTCTCTCTCTCTCTCTCCTCATTTCATGCAGCACTGGGGTTACCTAAGAGACTGGGCCTCAATGAAGAAAATCTCTTTTGGTACAATGAACTGGGCGAGAGGCAGGGGGGAGAAGGGGGGGGGCAGGGTGGAGGGAGGGGTGGAATGAGAGGGGAAGATAGTGATGCAGATGCGGGACAGAGGAATACAAAATCCAAAATGGAATAAGTGGCTGCGCTTGTGTGATTTCACCTCAATGGTCCATTTTTCGAGGGTCACCATTGGTGCCCCTTGGTCAGCCTGTTCGGCTGAGCTGTGCTGGAAACATCTCCCACTTTTGAATGTTATGCTGTATATTTAACTAACCTCTTCCTATATCAAAGTGTTTGAAAAATATATCTATATATAAAACGTATATAAATAATATAATAATATAAAACTGAGAGATAATTTCGTTTTTCATAGTGTTGTTTTCGTCTAGGTCTATATGGCGGCATTTATACAGGTGTCCCAATTCTGATCTTTTTTCATTAATTGGTCTTTTGACCAATCAGGTCAGCTCTGAAAAATATCTGACACACAAAGATCTGAGGTGATTGGTCAAAAGACCAATTAGTGGAAAGAATATCAGAATTGGGCTGCCTGTGTAGATGCAGCCTATGAGATTTACTTTCACAAACCTAATTGTACAGATTTGTGAAATATGATGGTTTTGGAGGGATTGGACAGTTTCAATAGGAGTCATTTTGTTAGTTTACTCTGAGTTTAAGGTAAAACTGCACTGACGATCAGACTGCTTTATCCGTCCACATCAAGATGGTCACAGGCCCATTCAACACAACATAACACATTTGCCCTAGAATTAAGTGAATTTGTCCAGTACATTTTTTTTTTACATTTGTGATGCTTAATTTTCTGCAAGCACCTTATTGGTGATGTTAATGACACTATTGTTCTTTCCATTTATTTTGGACTAGCATACAAATCCCTATTGCTCCAGTCTGTCTATTTACAACTCTCCTTAAAGCCACCCTTTGCAGAATGTGAGAAAATAATATGGCTAATCAAAGTTGTTTAGCTAATAATTACAACTAACTGTTGAAGTGAAATAGGATGTTTGCGTATGTAGTTAGTCCCTATTGCGGCTTACTGCATTGACAACATGCTCTTCTTATTCCTATGTGTATTTTCTGTGCACATGCCAGGATAAATCGGAGATTGAGCGGTAATGAATTTATCTGATCGCATGACCAGAAGCCCTGCATTGAAATGAATCGAAGGAGTTGCGGGGCGAGGAGTGCAGGGGTGGAGGGAGTGTGTGTGTGTGTGTGTGGATTTGGGGTGTGTGGGGGGGTACACAAGTCCGATTTTCAGCGGCTCAAATGAAGTTATTTCCAGAAGCCTGTCCATCTGTTACCGTAGCAGCAGTGACCACGGCGTTGCCATGGCGAGGTCCACACAAAAGGGTGTGGCGTGGGAACGGCTCCAAGGGTCAGGAGTGAGGGTCTCCGGGTCAGAGGTCACAGCCAGCTGGACAGCACACAAGAGGAGGCGAGGGTGAGAAAAGAGGGAAGGAACGGTTTTGCGCGGGAGCTGGCTGACTGGACACTGCTGGACATTAACATTGAACTGAGTGGTGAGACAAAAGGGGAGGGGACAAGGGAGGGGGCGAGGAGGGTGAGGGGTTCAGTGAGGGGGCCCACTGTCCAGGCTCTATAGGAGGCTCGGCGCATTAGGCCCAATATCCACTGGTGCCTAATCGTGCATATCATTTGACAGGCAATTGACTCTGGCCAATGTCCACGCAAATGTGGCTATTGAGAGCCACAGAGGGCTGTGTGTGCCAGATCTGTGCCTAGATAAGTGATGCTCAGGGAAAACAATTGGGTATTTGCGACATTTCATTCAGGTCGCGTTTGAATCAAAAATCCTCACAGACAATAGAAAAGAATGAGAAGGCCAATTTATTACCATTTGCTCGAAGTAGCAAAGAGTTCCAGGTGTTTCCAACCTGGAACACATGGACTGCATGGAACTGGTTTGAACACCAGACCACCACAGCAAAGCCCAAATCTCCATTCCCCCACAGGCCTTAAGATTCATTCATTTCATATCAACTGCTTCTAAATCTGCAGTTACTTTATCAGGCCAAGCTAAACGTTCAAGTGTTCAAAATGGCACAGATCTCAAGTGCCAAATTTGAAATGTTAATTCAGTCTAAACTAACATGCTGAGAAAAAGATAGAAAATGACCCACTGGCCCAAATAGCGAGCCAATTCAACACTATGATCCAAACGGCGGGTTATAACTGAATCAGAGGACAACACGTTATGACACAGGGATGGGGTGAATAGCTTACAATGCAATTAAAGCTACACCAACACCCCAATAGTAAACAGCACAGCCCAAAGACCCTAATGAGGAGGGGATGAAAGGCCATGATCCATGCGTCATGGCCGACAGTAATTGGATTAAAGGCAGCCATGGGAGAACATGGCAGACCAAGTCCAATGCCCCCGTTTGACACCTTTTGTGAATCGCCAGAAACACTGTTCAGAGCAAGAAGATGAGGGACCAAAGCGTTTAACGTTGTGTTGTAGCTACAGATATGCCCAAAGAGAGAGCGGTGGCTAAGATACACCACGGACACATTTTTATCAAGAGATTTGACAACTCAATCTTAGATGTCTGTTAGTGTTCGGCTATATCCCATCATTTACAGAATAAATAAGGAAATATGGGAAAGTGTGGATGCATCTTTAACGAAATGTCTTAGTGTAGTTTGATCATTCAATGAACTTGATTTTTTAGAGATAGATTGTGTCACAGATTTTTGTTTCACTCTACCAGAGTGTGCATCTCCATTCCAATGATTACCATTTGAACGAGTAAAATATTCAAGTATACCTTTTTAAAATGCTAAAAAAGGTAGGTAATAAATCACACAGTAAAAATGTTTAATTCAAGTAGTTTTTGGTGTAAATAACATTATTAATAATAGGAGACCAATTGAACATTTGACAAGGGTGGAAGTTGGGATTGCCCCTTTACTGACCTTTGTTCATGCTAGATGCAGCAATGCCATGACCACATAAATTGTGCTACTTCCACTTGCTCTTTTGAGTTTCCAGATGCAAAGAGAAGAGGGCTATGTCTCTAGGAAATGGTACGTTTCCTGGGTTCAATCTCTTTAAATCTCTACCCATGTTGATGTGACCCGGAGAGCCATTCTGCCCCTCCGTCCTCTCCCCCAGTGCAGGCTGGGAGAAGGACCAAAAATGGTCATTTTACACCAATGTGATAGTCACTTCCTGCCAAGATACATAGGGACAGAGTTCAAAGTATTCGGTACACAAATATATTTTAGGCCTCCATTTTCAGAGCCCATTTAATGTCTCTGTAGCCAGGAGGATCACTGAGCTGGAGTTGAGTCTCAACTATAGCTTCTAAACATGCTGGACTGATATGACACAGCATTCTAAGAAACTTGCTAACTGGATGTAGATCGAAAAATTGTTTCCAAGGAGTTATAAAAATGTAACTCAAGTTCTGTCCTCCCTTTTGGTCTCATGGAATTGAAATTGAATCAAGCCAATTGTATTCCTCATTGTACAGTCGTGGCCAAACGTTTTGAGAATTACACAAATATCAATTTTCACATAGTCTGCTGCCTCAGTTTGTATGATGGCAATTTGCATATATTCCAGAATGTTATGAAGAGTGATCAGATGAATTTCAATTAATTGCAAAGTCCCTCTTTGCCTTGCTAATAAACAGAATCCCCCAAAAATATTTTCACTGCATTTCAGCCCTGCCACAAAAGGACCAGCTGACATCATGTCAGTGATTCTCTCGTTGTGAGTGTTGTGAGTGTTGACGAGGATAAGGCTGGAGATCACTCTGTCATGCTGATTGAGTTTGAATAACAGACTGGAAGCTTCAAAAGGAGGGTGGTGCTTGGAATCATTGTTCTTCCTCTGTCAACCATGGTTACCTGCCTAGAAGGCCAGCATCCCGGAGTTGCCTCTTCACTGTTGACGTTGAGACTGTTGTTTTGCTTGTACTTTTAATGAAGCTGCCAGTTGAAGACTTGTGAGGCGTCTGTTTCTCAAACTAGAAGCTCTAATGTACTTGTCCTCTTGCTCAGTTGTGCACCGGGGCCTCCCACTCCTCTTTCTATTCTGGTTAGAGCCCGTTTGTACTGTTCTATGAAGGAAGTAGTACACAGCATTGCTCCAGATACGCAACTAGTCTGTACGAGATCTTCAATTTCTTGCCAATTTATCGCATGGAATAGCCTTCATTTCTCAGAACAAGAATAGACTGATGAGTTTCAGAACACAATTATTTGTTTCTGGCCATTTCGAGCCTGTAATGGAACCCACAAATGCTGATGCTCCAGATACTCAACTAGTCTAAAGAAAGTAAGTTTTATTTCTTCTTTAATCAGGACAACAGTTTTCAGCTGTGCTAACATAATTGCAAAAGGGTTTTCTTTTTTTCTTTTTTAACTCTGTTTATTAAGTTTTACACACACACACACACACACACACACACACACACACACACACACACACACACACACACACACACACACACACACACACACACAGAGACAAGACAAAGCAATATAAATAATATACTCAACTAGAAAAAAAATACAAATAAAAATACAAAAAAAATAGCCTTAAAGATACCATACTTTAGACAAGTTAAACACAGCAGGCAGAAGGCTACAGAGGTTAAAGGGCAATCTATAGTACAGGGACAGAGCAAACACCTCACCATTGTTCCTGTAAACAGTCAAGGGATAAGGGTGGAGAAATGCAACCACTCACAGACAGTCATGGCCACAGACCGAACAATCCACTGGACCAAAAATAAAGTTTACAATGCTTTAAAATAAAAAAATAGAATGATTATTCATATAGGCGTGAACAAAATGTAAAAATAACTGGGAAAAACAAGCTCACACTTCAGTCTCGGCCCGCGGATCACAATCAATAAGCACATGGACCTTAATGCCCCCCCCCAGCAAAAACACAGAGAGAAGCTCCTCCAACCCCTATGTCACAGGGGGGTCAAATACAGACTTATTTTAGTTTTAATTGGAATGCCATCAGAGGATGGACTGTTTAAAGTAAGACCGGAATGGAGCCCAAGCCTCATTAAACAGTTTGAGGTTCCCACGTGAATTGAATTGAATTATTTCTAGTTTCAGAGAGCACAACACATCTCTCACCCAATATTTATATGATGGGGGAGCTGCCATCTTCCAGTTCTGTAGTATTAGCCGACTAGCTAAAAGAGTTGTATAAAGCAACAGTGTCCGACTGGATTCTTGATAGGGGGGTACCTATGGGCAGTACTCCAAAAAGGGCTGGAAGGGGAGACGGATCTATAACAGTGTCATATATATCAGAGAAACATTTAAATATTAATTCCCAGAAACCTGACAGTTTATGACAGCCCCAAAACATATGCAACAGTGTGACTGGTTCCACTTTACATCTGACACAGGTAGGATCAAAATCAGAGAATATTCTTCCAAGTTTGGCCCCCGACCAGTGGATACGGTGAACGACCTTGAATTGAATGAGGCTGTGTCTAGTGCTAAAAGAGGACGAGTGCCCCCTGTGCAGCACAGATTCCCAGGCGTCTTCCCCAAGTTCCTCCCCCAAATCCTTTTCCCATCGAGACTTTAAAGGCACCAAAGAAGGGTTCTGTAAGTCATGAATGATTGCATATACATCTGAAATTGCGCCCCTAGGAAGCTTGTTCAACCCCAAGATGCTCTCTATAGCTGTATTCGCAGGCCTATTGGGAAATCCAGGTGTGTTAGCTCTGACAAAGTTTCTAGTCTGGAGATAGCGGAAAAAGTGGGATTGGGGAGATTGAACTTTTCCTGCAGCTGAGAAAAAGAGGCAAATGTATCATCAAAGAATAATTGGGCGAGGGAGGAGAGGCCTAGTGAGTGCCAAATGCCAAAAGCCCCATCATTCAAAGATGGAGGAAATAAAATGTTCTGTTTGATTGGGCCTGATAGAGAAAAGCCTCGGAGGCTAAAGGCTAAACGGAACTGATTCCAAATTTTAAGAGACTGCTTTACAATTGGGTTGACACACCTTTTGCCTAGGGACACTGGGAGAGATGAGCACAACACAGAGGAAAGTGCTGCAGGTTTACACGATTCAGACTCCATCTGGACCCAGAGTGGTCTAGGGTCAGTAGGATCCGTCTGCAGCCAGTACAGAACGGCTCTGAAATTTGCAGCCCAGTAGTATGTCTGAAAATTTGGTAGAGCTAAACCCCCCAATGACCTAGGCTTCTGTAAATGTTTTCTACCAATCCATGGTACCTTGCCATCCCAAATCAAATGCATGAATGTTTGATCCAGTGAAATAAAAAAAGATTTTGGAATAAAAATGGGTAAACATTGAAATAAATCTAAAAATTTGGGCAACACATTAATTTTAATGACATTAATCCTTCCAATAAGAGAAAGGGGTAGCGAATTCCAAAAAGTAAAAGGCAAAAGGGTTTTCTGATGATCAATTAGCCTTTTAAAATGATAAACTTGGGTTAGCCAACACAACGTGCCATTGGAACACAGGAGTGATGGTTGCTGATAATGGGCCTCTGTACGTCTATGTACTGTAGATATTCCATAAAAATCTGCCATTTCCAGCTACAATAGTCATTTACAACATTAACAATGTCTACACTGTATGCGGACATCCCATCATATTGGTGTCTGACAGGTGTATAACATCGAGTACACAGCCACACAATCACCATAAACAAACATTGGCAGTAGAATGGCCTTACTGAAGAGCTCCCTGACTTTCAACGTGGCACCGTCAGAGGATGCCACCTTTCCAACAAGTCAGTTTGTCAAATTTATGTCCTGCTGGAGCTGCCCGGTCAACTGTTAAGTGCTGTTATTGTGAAGTAAAAACATCTAGAAGCAACAACGGCTCAGCCACAAAGTGTTAGGCCACACAAGTTCATAGAACAGGACCATTGAAAGCTGAAGCGCATAGTGCGTAAAAATTGTCTGTCCTTGGTTGCAACACTCACTACCGAGTTCCAAACTGCCTCTGAAAGCAACATCAGCCGAATAACTTTTCTTTGGGAGCTTCATGAAATGGTGTTCCATTGTCTAGCAGCCACACACAAGCCGAAGTTCATCATATGCAATGCGTCGGCTGGAGTAGTGGAAATGGGTTCTCTCTGGAGTGATGAATCACGCTTCACCATCTGGCAGTCCGACGGACAAATCTGTGTCTGGCAGATGCCAGGATAACGCTAACTGCCGCAGTGCATAGTGCCAACTGTAAAGTTTGGTGGAGGAGGAATAATGGTCTTGGGCTGTTTGTCGTGGTTCGGGCTTGGCCCCTTAGTTCCAGTGAAGGGAAATCTTAACGCCACAGCATATAATGACATTCTAGATGATTTTGTGCTTCCAATTTTGTGGCAACAGTTTGGGGAAGGCCATTTCCTGTTTAAGCATGACAATGCCCCCGTGCATGAAGAAATGTTTTGTTGAGATCAGTGTGGAAGAACTTGACTGGCCTGCACAGAGCCCTGACCTAAGCCCCATCGAACACCTCTGGGATGAATTGGAACGCCGACTGCGAGCCAGGCCTTTGCCCAACATCAATGCCCGGCCTCACTAATGCTCTTGTGGCTGAATGGAAGCAAGTCCCCGCAGCAATGTTCCAACATCTAGTGAAAAGCCTTCCAAGAAGAGTGGAGGCTGTTATAGCAGCAAAGTTGGGACCAACTCCATATTAATGCCCATGATTTTGGAATGAGATGTTCAACAAGCAGGTTTCCACATACTTTTGGTCATATAGTGTATCTGCATTACCAGTCATGTGAAATCCATAGATTAGGGCCTAATGAATTTATTTCAGTTGACTGATTTCCTTATATGAACTGTAACTAAGTAAAATCTGTTGCATGTTGCATTTATATTTTTGTTAAGTGTATGTTCAATGTTGTTGATCCATCCTCAGTTTACTTCTATCATAGCCATTAAGCTCTGTAACTGGCTTCCTGGTGAAATCGCTGAGTAGTTTCCTTTCCTCTCCAGCAACAGAGTTAGGAAGGACGCCTGTATCTTTGTAGTGACTGGGTGTATTAATACACCATCCAAAGTGTAATTAATAACTTCAACTTGCTCAAAGGGACATTCAATGTCTGATTTTTTTTTACTCATCTGACAACAGATGCACTTCTTTGCGAGGCATTGGAAAATCTCCAAGGTCTTTGAGGCTGAATTTGTGTTTGAAATTCACTTCTCGACTGAGGAACCTTACTGATAATTGTATGTGTGGGGTACAGAGATCAGGTAGTCATTCAAAAATCATGTTAAACACTATTATTGCACACAGAGTGAGTCTATGCAACTTATTATGTGACTTGTTAAGCACATTTTTACTCCTGAACTTATGTAGGCTTGCCGTAACAAAGGGGTTGAACACTTATTGACTCAAGACATTTCAGCTTTTCATTTAATTAATTATTTAAAAAAAATCTAAAAACATAATTCCACTTTGACATTATCGCGTGTTGTGTGTAGGCCAGTGACAAAACATATCAATTTACTAAGGGGTGTGAATACTTTCTAAAGGCATTGCATTTGAGTAAAAAGTATCTTTGGGAATGTAGTGGAGTAAAAGTAAAAGTTGTCAAAAATTTGTAATAGTAAAGTCAAGTACAGATACCCTTAAAAATACTTAAGTAGTACTTCAAAGTATTTTACTTTGTTACTTTACACCCCTGCATCCATGAAGTTTTACAAAATATTTATTCAAGAGGGAGACTCTCGCAGAGACTCTCCTAAACTTGCTTGGAACGCAGACTATTATTTTAAGATTTCTTCTTCATCCCAGCCTACTAATACAAAAACGAAGTACTTACATAAGCTGGGTAACTCTTCTGGAGAAAAAATATATAATTTGTGGCATTTTAATGCGTTTGAGCCAATCATTTGTGTTGTGGCAAGGAAGGGGTGGTATACAGAAGATATCCCTATTTGGTAAAAGACAAAGTCCATATTATGGCAATAACAGCTCAAATAACCAAAGACAAACGAAGTCCATCATTACTTTAAGACATGAAGGTCAGTCAATCCAGAAAATTTCAAGAACTTTTCAAGTTTCTTCAAATGCAGTCGCAAGAACCATCAAGTGCTATGATGAAACTGGCTCTCGTGAGGACCGCCACAGGAAAGGAAGACCCAGAGTTACCTCTGCTGCAGAGGATACATTCATTAGAGTTAACAGCACCTCAGATTACAGCCCAAATGAATGCTTCACAGAGTTCAAATAACAGACACATCTCAACATCAACTGTTCAGAGGAGACTGTGTGAATCAAGCCTTCGTGGTCGAATTTCTGCAAAGAAACCACTACTAAAGGACACCAATAATAATAAGAGACTTGCTTGGGCCAAGAAACACGAGCAATGGAGATTAGACCGGTGGAAATCTGTCCAAATTTGAGATTTTTGTTTCCAACTGCCGTGTCTTTGTGAGATGCCTAGTAGGTGAATGGATGATCTCCGAATGTGTGGTTCTCACTGTGAAGCATGGAGGAGGAGGTGTGGGAGTGTGGGGGTGCTTTGCTGGTGACACTGTCAGTGATTTATTTAGAATTCAAGGCACACTTAAAACCAGCATGGCTACCACAGCATTGTGCAGCAAATGAGCCATCACATCTGGTTTGCACTTAATGGGACTGTCATTTGTTTTTCAACAGGACAATGACCCAAAACGCATCTCCAGGCTGTGTAAGGGCTATTTGACAAAGGAGAGTGATGGAGTGCTGCTTCAGATGACCTGGCCTCCACAATCTCCTGACCTCAACCCAATTGAGATGGTTAGGGATGAGTTGGACTGCAGAGTGAAGGAAAAGCAGCCAACAAGTGCTCAGCATATGTGGGAACTCCTTCAAGACTGTTGGAAAAGCATTCCTCATGAAGCTGGTTGAGAGAATTCCAAGAGTGTGCAAAGCTGTCATCAAGGCAAAGGCTGGCTTTTTTGAAGAATCTAAAATCTACAATATATTTAGATTTGTTTAACACTTGTTTGATTACTGCATGATTCCATATCTATTATTTCATAGTTTTGATGTCTTCACTATTATTCTACAATGTAGAAAATAGTAAAAATAAAGAAAAAACCTTGAATGACTAGGTGCGTCCAAACTTTTGACTAGTACTGTATATTTATTTTTTAAAATCCCACCACTTGAATATTGATTAACAGCTATTAAAACTGAAGAGATTACCATACAAATCATGTATTAAACTAGTACATTAGACTAGTGTTTGTGAGTAATTGCGTTGACCTTTAAGATGTGAAGGTAGAATTTTAGGTGCATGATGATGTCAAGTTTTGAAAACGAGTTACAAAAAAAAGAACTAACGCCAGCTAGTTTTTCCTGCTTTGTTAAAAATAAATTACCATTGCTACCTACAGGTTATTCATAAGAAATAGAAAATCTATGTCATCTGCTGTCACTAGCACAAACCATGTATCATTTGTGTAATGTCTTAAAATGTATAAAGTTTTTACATACTGCGTGAATATGTTTTTAGGGTTGTTTTTACCACTTATGCTGTGCGTTGTATGTTGCTTTAAACCTTTTTTTTTTGACACACTTTTGTATCATTCCCACCATTGAAAATCAATCTGTGGGGTCCAAATTAGAAAAGGAAAACATTTCAGTGAAATGACTGAAAAGCTTCATTTTCAAGACAGTCAAATCTAGTCCAATAAGTGACTGTGAGAAAGTGAAAAGAGCGGTGCATATGATTATGGGCAAGGGCAGGACTGGGCAGGCTGCAGACGGACAGAGAAAATAACATTTACCTTGAACTCCGGCTGCTCTGTCTCTTGGGCGGGGTCAACAATTGTGCAAGGGTCTGACAGGGTCAGGGGGAGGGAGGAACCAGGGACCGAGGCTGCCCTGGGGTCGTGGGGGCTACCCGGGGGGTGTGGGGGGAGGGAGGGGATGGGGGGTATTGGCAGATTTAGGAGGCAGATGCTCAATATGCAGATGTCTAATCGAATTGTGGGATGTTAAATTGGTACCACGGATTTGCATCAATACAATAGGCCTCCCATCCCGCCTTGGGTTTAGGGGTCAACCGAGTTCCCTTGCATGGAATAAGCAGCATCTGAAAAGGTGTGAACTTCATAAAGCAAGCAGACTGCTGCTTGGTGGGAAGACATAGAATTAAATATATATGGGATATACTTCCTTTAAATGCAATATCTGTCGCTCTTATTTTAAATGTATCTCTATTCCTATAAACTTGTATGATATCAGATTAAGGGATATTGTATTCAGTGGTTAAAGGCCCAGAGCAGTCAAAAACTAGATTCTTCCATGTTTTATATATATATTTCCACACTATGAGGTTGGAATAATACTGTGTAATTGTGAAAATTATGATAAAGGCCTTTTAGTGTCAGTGCTGTTTGAAAAGACTACCTGAAATGTCAACCTGTTTTGGCGAGATAGAGTTTTGGCCTGTCTCGTGACATCACCAGGCAGTAAATTAGTAAATTAGACCAATAAGAAAGAGTTCCAAACCTCTCTGTCAATAATTGTATGTTTTCTCCACCCCACTCAGACCACTCCCAGACCACTCCTATCTAAATTCTTTCTTGAGAAATTGCTCTTTTGCTAAGAAGCTATTTTTGTTTCTTTTTGGCCATTTTAATTGAAAACAATCACAGTAAGGTACTCAGAAATAATTTGATATTGAGAGTTTTTCAAATCTGTCTGCATTGGACTTTTAAATTGAACTGGGGCTGGGCCATTCCACCAATTCGATGCCTTTTGAGAAGTGTAACTTCATGAAAAAAACACTGGATTTCACACATTTTTGTAATTCTGTCATAAAGAGCACGTGTTCAACTGATAAAAAAAAGTAATAGTAAGTGCCTATTAAGTGCCAAATATAGTAACAGGTTGACTGTAACATGGTTGACGATTTCATCTTAAATCAGCTACAAATCCCCTTTTGATTGGGGGAATGGAAGCTTGTTGTGTGCAACTGGGAGTAGCAATTGAACGCAAGCTTCACATTTATTTTTATTTTTTATTGTTAGAATATTTCTAGTCTGTCTATCTATGGGTAACAGGGTTGACATGTCATGCTCAGCCAGCTCAGTTTTCCACCACAAAACAGCAAACACAGTAGAACCAGATCACCTGCTTTTACACTATGATTTGACTATTAGATGTTCAATGTTTCTTTTGAATAATATATTAAAAGGAACAGTTTCACCTAAAAAGAGAGTTCAGTTCACTTAATAACAGGATTGACCTTAAAATGAGGGACAGATGTAAATGAATCACTAATTACACTAAATGACTTTGTCAAAGCAACAAAATAACTAGAGCTTTGCAATTAGGGTGAAAACTTGGACAAATGTGTGGTTTAAGTGACAGAGGGTGCACGGAGGGACATATCAAAATGCTGGATTTTGGCACTTTAGTGTGTCTTTATTCATATAGAAAATGTGATTTATTTAATTCCCCATGTGGTCTATATTAAAGGGCACTTAATGTAACATAACAGGCTTTTAAAATGCAATATTGGGGCACAATTTCTACTTGAAATATCAAAGGGATGCAAAAGGCACTATTGTCAATGGGAGAGCCAGGCAGAGCTGAGCTCTCGAAACTTGGAAAAGTAGGATAAAAGTATGCCAAACTAAGATTAGGGTTAGGGTTGAACATAAGGCTGGGCTAAGGTTAGGGTTATTGCTAGGGTTCGGGTTGAGCCAGGGTGTGGACCACAGGAGATTGGTTTAGCAGCTTAATTGGAGAGAACGGGCTCGTGGTAATGGCTGGAGTGGCATTAGTGGAATGGTATCAAATACATCCAACACATGGTTTCCATTCCATATGCGCCGTTCTGTTATTATGAGCTGTTCTCCCCTCATCAGCCACCTGTGGTGTGAACATGAAGCCATGGTTAGGGTTATGGCTGGGGTCAGGGTTGAGCCAAGGTATGGACATGGGACAAGAGGAAAGTGTGCAGAGACATGGCAGATGAATGTAAACATGGCTCAACTGTAATCTTAATCATTTTTTTTATATCCATTCCATCTCAAT
Organism: Oncorhynchus masou masou; assembly: GCF_036934945.1. NCBI lineage: Eukaryota > Metazoa > Chordata > Actinopteri > Salmoniformes > Salmonidae > Oncorhynchus > Oncorhynchus masou. Next base: position 36,844,053 of record NC_088224.1, read on the forward strand.
ACAAGTTTTGTTAATTGGAATTCCATTGCTTTTCATAGGGAAACTTCAACATCAAATGCGGTATTCCTGTCCTGATATTGTGAAATATTCCCATTTCTAATAGTACAAGTGTAGAAGGGTAGCCTAAAATGCTTCATTTAATTAAGCCTACATTTTTTTCCAGTCTTCATGTGGAATCTCAGAGAGAAATACATGTAAACTGTAATACAACACTCTCGGTTGAAAGTAAACCTCCCCTAAATAAGATCATTCCATTATTGGTCGTTGTCTTTTCCAAAATTAACTTTACAATCATTTCCCTGGAAATAGTAGTCAGAGAGATACAGAAGAGGTTCATACACAGTCAACTAAGCAAAACAGAACCGACTGCTTAATGCACTGGTGCCTATGGGAGAACTACTCCCTTGAGCAGACCAGTACTGTGACAAAAAAAAATCACTGGTAAACGGATTGAGTCGCCTTCATTCATCCACCATATTTGAGTCCGCATCCTGCTTCTATGCAGGATGAGATAACAAAAATATAAGGCTCGCGATATTATGACACGTACTCTTTAGTTACACCAGCGAATGAAATCACGCGAGGTTTCTATTAATTTGACTAAATGCCACGTCTGAGAACGAATAGACACTTTTGAGATCTTCTGTTGGGAATATTTTATCTGATAAACCGTTATCACTGACCCGCAACATTGCAGACTGCCTATCCGTGCATAATTACAGCAGACAGGTGAGTTTAGGGCAATTCGTTTATACTGCAACATTGTCATTACCGCTAACAACTCCAATTACCTAAGTTATTTAGGTAACGTTTACCCATTGTTTGCTATTGTACAATGCTAGTTAAGTATCCCGCCAACTGATTTTGCATGCAAATCTAAACTGCGACATCTGCATTCGGTTAATCGCATTCATAGGCAGCTATTGTTGATGTGTCTAATTTAGCTGTTAGCCAAACAGTTAGTGGCTAACTTGCTAGGCGTTAGGTACAACAACAATTAACATACAGTATGTTTCAAGCCATCACTTTAATAACACGGCCTAGCTAAGTTAGTTACTCAGCTATGCTACTAACCCCATTTGGGACCCTACCCCTCTTCCTTAGTGTGACTCCTCATACGCCCCTTGTACGCCTATTGCCTTAGCAGAGGGCCATTATGCTGTTAGGTATAGCAGATGGGATGTTGATAATGTTAATTGTTGTCTAACTAGCTAGTTAGCCTAATATTTGTTCCATAACTAGCTAGCTAAAGCCATCCACTGTAACTACCCACAATCTAAAAACAATAAGATGTTGCTGTATGAAGCTAGTATTGCTGTTCTATAGCAGCCTGTTGTAACCATAGATCTTCCCTTTGGGTGTCTGTCCCAGGTGAGATGATGGCCCATGGACGTCTGCTAGCACTGTTCACAGGAGCGGTGCTATTGCTAGCCGCCCAGCTAACTGTTGCTCACAGTCACTCTCATGACCATGGGCATGCACATTCGCATGGGGGTGGTGGTTGCCATGGTCATTCCCATGGTGGTCAGAAGCTGCACCAGGGGGCGAGCAAGTGGAGTGCTGAGGCCAACCTGCCCCCAGCAGAGGAGTCGCACCACGGTCACGCGCATGACCATGACCATGGTCATGCTCACGGACATGACCACGCCCATGACCATGGTCATGACCACGCCCATGACCATGGTCATGCCCACGCCCATGACCATGGTCATGCTCACGGACATGACCACGCCCATGACCATGGTCATGCTCATGAGCACAAGGAGGAGAGTGGACACGGGCACACCCAAGGAGGGGAGAGGGTGAAGAGGCAGGTGGAGGGAGAGAAGAGGGACATAGTGGAGCTCTGGATGCAGGTATTGTCAGTGGAGACCTTGGAGCCATACATGAATGGACATGGAATGTGTTGTTCTGGATATTTGATACATTGTTTTTGTCCAGAACCTGTGCTACATTTAGATGTCCGTTAGTGGTCATAGCCTACCTTCAATCAAATCATATGCAAAATGTCATATCTTTGTCTGTCGCTATCCCTCCTGTTCGTTCCAACAACCTCATGACTTTCCCTGTGCAAACATAGGCTACCTATCTCTCCAGATTCAACGGATCACTGCTGTAGGTACAAAAGCAAACAAAATTACTGCTTTCACTTTTCATCAGACATTTCCCTTTTGCCAGGGAGTCTGTTACTAAGTTTGATGTTGAGTTCTATTGACTAGTTTGGCTTTAACAACTGGACTAGACAACCTCCGCAGTGTACTGCCATTAACTTTCTGTTGGTTTTTGACTGCAGAGCGAGATGTCTCTGTTATGAAGTTTACATTTTTATTTGCTATGTTCAACAGGATTAGGTTTCTTAGACACCGTTTTAACATTATTTATATGTGCTGGTCAGCACAACTCAGGAGGTCAACTATTTAGGTACTGTCAATTCAATTGGACTGAAACTGGAATGTATATATTCGGCATTCAATTATTGAAAGGCTTGGAATCCAAGCGCTTTTGTAGACAGGAAATAGCTTTTCCTTATTTGATGAAGTTCATTAGATTGGTTTGAGACCCTTGGAAACTCGGCACAGCCATCCTTATCAAGTGTGAGATTATTTTACCACACACAAACACCCTGTTAAAGTGGTCCTTTATGACCTGCTGTTTATGTTTCTCTCTTATTGTTAGGCCATCGGTGCCACTCTGCTGATCAGTGCTGCTCCCTTCCTCATCCTTTTCCTGATCCCGGTCCAGTCCAATACAGACCAGCACCAGAACCTCTTGAAGGTGCTGCTGAGCTTCGCCTCTGGTGGCCTGCTGGGAGACGCCTTTCTGCACCTCATCCCTCACGCCCTGGGTTAGTGAACCTTTCGCAAGTATCGCCACGGTACATTTCTTAATTAAGTGAAAATAATTGATTGCCTATCTATTCTATTGAATATGTGAATATATGATTCTGGGATTTCATCTTTACGCAATAATCAGTGAAGCAAATTTAAGCTCTAAGATGAGCAACATTTTTTTGATTTATTGGTTTGTAGTTAAAAGGATGTAGTCATGCCAGTCTGTTTCTTTGTCTGTTTTTTTCTTTCTCTCATTTTTATTCTCTCTTGCTTGTTTTCACAGAGCCTCACTCTAACCATGGAGACGAGGGACAAGGCCACTCTGACAGTGAAGAATCAGAGTATCATGGCCACTCACATGGTATAGCTCCATCGTGATCTCTACATTTACCATCACCATACTATCCAGCATATCCATTACATACCAGTGTTTAGCATGCTTCAGAATAACACTGACTCACTCTCTTCTACTCTTTATTATTTATTTATTTTATTGAGTCTGGACCCATTTTGGCAAACAGCATGTCCCTGACGGTGTTCCTTATCACACCTGTAGGTGCTGCCCATGGTCACATGATGTCAGTAGGGCTGTGGGTTCTCGGTGGAATCGTGGCCTTCCTGGTGGTGGAGAAATTTGTTCGCCTGCTGAAGGGTGGACACGGACACTCCCACTCTCAGGGTAGGTAATACATTTTGATTTGAGTTTGTAGCACGGGCAAAAACAGAACAACAATTTGAAATGATGCATGTGCCCCTGCTATTTCAAGGCTACATCCATTCAATAAGAGCTTTCTTTACCATAACTCACATGCCTTGAAATGATCCCTCTGTTATGCAATGCATTTTTTTGCCTATTGCCCACTTCTGCCTTTGTCTATATATATCTATGTAATGCATGTCAATTGTTATGGAATATTTACATTTGCGTCCTTTAGCAGATGCTCTTATCCAGAGTGACTTACAGGAGCAATAAGGGTTAAGTGCCTTAAGGGCATATTTACATAATTTTTCACCTCGTCGGCTCGGGGATTTGAACCAGCGACCTTTTTGTTACTGGTCCAACGCTCTTAACCAACGCTCCTAGATTAGGTTTTAGGAGCATAATTACACTACCACACTCCACCCCCGGGGGCAGCAGCTGGTTGGTTAACCTCTCTAGGGTATGTGGGATGCTTGCGTCCCACCTGGCCAACATTCAGTGAGATTGCGGAGTGCCAGATACAGAAATAATCATTATAAAAAATTCAGAAAAGATACAACTGTTTTACATTGGTTTAAAGATTAACTTCTTGTGAATCCAACGCGCATGAAACACAGCAGGGTCCACTCATTCCGACTGCACTTACTCCCTCATTTTTCAAAATACAAGCATAAAACTATTTCTAAAGACTGTTGACATCTAGTGGAAGGCATAGGAACAGCAATTTAAGTCCTAAGTCAATGGATACTGTAATGGCATTGAATAGAAAACTACAACAAACAAAAAAAATCCTACTTCCTGAATGGATTTTTCTCAGGTTTTCGCCTGCCAAATCAGTTATGTTATACTCAGACATTATTTTAACAGTTTTGGAAACTTTAGTGTTTTCTATCCAAATCTACTAATCATGCATATCCTTACTAATTAGAAGAATGCTAGATACCAGAAGACCGCCACGTTTCCCTCTTTTTCTGAGTCGTTTTTTTGGGTCGCTGCATGCGATCCATTCCGTTGTCCTGTTTGTAAGGCAGAACACAGGATCCGCGTCGCGAAAAACATATTCTTGGTCGTACTGATGGTGAGTTGACGCTGATCTTATATACAGTAGTTCTTCTCGACTGTATGTAATGAAACCTAAGATGACCTGGGGTACTAATGTAAGAAATAACACGTAAAAAAAAACAAAAAACTGCATAGTTTCCTAGGAACGCGAAGCGAGGCGGCCATCTCTGTCGGCGCCGGAAGTTCACATCACAAGCATTTCGCTACACTCGCATTAACATCTGCTAACCATGTGTATGTGACAAATAAAATTTGATTTGATTTTTAATTATGCATATCCTATCTTCTGGGCCTGAGTAGAAAGCTGTTTAATTTGGGCATGCTTGTAATTCCAAATGCTGCCCCCTACCATAGAGAAGTTAAGTGCTCTGTCAAGAAAATAAGTCTTGTGAAGCCTTGATAAGAAGGATCTGCAATCAGTGATTTTTTTTGTTGTTGTTATCTTTAGTTTTGGTTCAGGCCTTTTTGTACTGTTTTTGTATATATTTATTTTATCACCATGAACAAATGATAATCCACTTGGGCTGGCCGACTCCTGTGTCAGGACGGAGCTGGCCCTGAAAACAGGTAAAGTGTCTGTCTCCTGGGCACATGCATATAACATGGTCCTCTCACATAAATGTGCACATTAAATCAGGTTGCAGACCATTGAGCTAGGCCTAGGACACCTAGACCTAGTGAATGCAGCCAAATCATTAGGCTAGCGAGTTGGTTTCGTGACCCGACCTCTGGGTCCATTTTGAAATCTGGCCATTGATGAGATTTTCCTCTAGCCGAGAGCTGCTGTATGGTTGGGTGATTTGATGCTACTCTTCTACTTTTGGAATAAGGCAGGGTCAGTAAACCAAAGAGTTATGTGCAACATTTTTTATTTTCTTTCCTATTTTCTCGTCTCCTATTTTCAGCTGCTCCTAAGGCAAAGGAGAGTGACGGGGAGAAAAAGAAGAATGAGGGTGTGAAAGATTTAAAAGAAAACAAAGATGAGAAGACTCCAAAAGAAGTGGAGGAGAAAACTACAGGTAAGATAGTTGAATAATTGTCACTTAAGTTGTTAGTGGGCAGTTTGCCTTCACTGAAATGGCTATTTTCAAATCTCAAAACCACTTTTACTCCATGAGAATATTTACTTTATGACAATTCAGTTACCAGTGTCCCATCAAGCCAGTTTCTCTGTATGTAACTATTGCAATGTTGTGATCATTGTCCACTCTCCCTTCTCAATATTAAGCAGGGCAAACTCTTTTTGGTGATTTCTGGTACATCAAATTAAATCGATCACAGCATGTTTTTGGACTCATTCAGAAGTTTTTAACCTCATTTAAGTGCAATACCTTTGCAAATGTATGTAGAAAGGTCAATTTATATTCCTAAAACTTCAATTTAAAATGATGCTGTCGTGGCTTCCTGTTGACAAGACATTTTGATAAATATCCCAATGTCAAAACGGTTCACGTGTCCAAATCGATAAGTAATGATTCAACAGTTCCTGATATATTGAAAACATAAACAGTTTAAATAAAACATACTAAAAAAGAACATGTGCAAGAATAGTAATAAGATTACTTGTATTTTTTTTTAAACAAGCACCTTATAAACTACACACATCTGAGAATAATTTTTACATCACTGGTTAGAAGAGAATTTGTTGAGTCATCTAAATTCTAGAATGCCGGCTCAATTCTGGGAGTCTGCTGGAACGGGGCAGAAACAAATAATTTGCTTTCACTTCAACGAATCACAACCTTGCATAGGATATCAATAGTGCTGAGCAATTAACCAAAATGGCAATTATTTTGTTTCATTATTTTATTTTTTACTCCCTTTTTCTCCACAATTTTCGATCTTGTCTCATTGCTGCAACTCCCCAACGGCCTCGAGAGAGAGAATCATGCGTCCTCTGAAACATGACCCGCCAAACCGCGCTTCTTAACACCTGCCGGCTTAACCCAGAAGCCAGCCACACCAATGAGTCGGAGGAAACACTGGCGACCGGGGTCAGCCTTGCAGGCACCCGGCCCATCAAAAGGAGACGCTAGAGCGCGATGACCCTCGTTATTCTTTTTTTGGCCCCACCGGCCAAACTCTCCTCTAACCCAGACGACGCTGGGCCAATTGTGCGCTGGCCTAAGGGACTCCCGGCCACGGCTGGTTGTGGCACAGCCCGGGAATTAACCCGGATCTGTAGTGTTCTATATAATTATCATGTTTTCCGAGCTAAACTAACTACAATGACCACAATCCACTGCACGGCTAAATTAGTCCGGGCTGTGTTTCATTTACATAGAGAGCAGTTTCTTTGCGAGGTATCTCTACCTGAAAATACATCATCTAAGTGATTGATAGTTGTCATTCAGCAGTCAAAAGTATGCCTTATTTACTTTGAAGAACTACAAAATAGTGTTTTGTCAGACAGCACAGGCGGTAGCAGCTCTATAGAGGTGAGATGATGACTTGGAATAAAATAGTGATCAAATAAAACAAGTAATATAAGTAACTGAAATATTTGATTTGAAGTAAAGTGAATAAATGCGGGTTATGGGCAGTCACTACCATCATGGTACTTGTATTGTTTTCTGTGTTACAGCATGCAACCCACACAATGCATAGTGCATTTCATGTTTTTTTTTTTTTTTTAATAATCGAAACCGTAAATAGTGTTTATTTTTTATTTTTTTTAATATATATATTTTAAATTAAATTTTAAAAAATCAAACAGACCTCCTAAAAGCAGTACTAGCTCTAGATATCAACACGGACACGGACAATTGGTGTATTGGGGTAAGGCTATCATCAAAGGCCATTCTCCCCAATTTTGTGGTATCCAATTGGTAGTAGTTTGTCTTGTCTCATTGCTGCAACCCCCGTACGGACTCAGAGGCGAAGGTCGAGAGCCATGCGTCCTCCGAAACACAACCCAACCAAGCCGCATTGCTCCTTGACACAATGCCCATCCAACCCGGAAGCCAGCCGCACCAATGTGTCGGAGGAAACGCTGTACACCTGACGACCGTGTCAGCGTGCACTGCGCCTGGCCCGCCACAGGAGTCGCTAGTGCGCGATGAGACAAGGATAATCCGGACGACGCTGGGCCAATTATGCGCCACCCCATGGGCCCTCCTGGTCGCGGCCGGCTGCGACAGAGCCTGGACTCAAACCCAGAATCTCTAGTGGCACAGCTAGCACTGCGATGCAGTGCCTTAGAACACTGTGCCACTCGGGAGGCCCTGCCATCAACTTGTATTCAGAGAGCGCCCCAAATTGTCTGCCATTTGAGCTTAAAAATCCTGCGACGGACAGGCACGTGTAACAAAATCAACGGTACCAAACTAAATATATGAAACTTTTTTTTAAAGCAATCGATTTAATGCATTTGTGATGACTAAACTTTCATACAATAGTAAATGTAGCACACTCAGACATTTTTACAACAATTACATGTATTTTTTTTGTACTTCAACCATGGAGAGAGTTAACAAATGCTCCTTCGCACAATTTAACCAGGTGCTCTAGACTAGAGTCCATAGGGTCTGTGCAGCAGGATAAGTGTTTGACGTCCCTTTCAATATAGACATCAAGGTGTCGGGCTACCTGAACCTGGCTGCTGACTTCACACACAATTTCACTGATGGGCTGGCCATCGGGGCATCGTTCCTGGTGGGCCCAGCAGTAGGCACAGTCACCACTCTCACCATCCTGCTGCACGAGGTGCCCCACGAGATTGGCGACTTTGCCATCCTGGTCCAGTCTGGCTGCACCAAGAAGAAGGTAATGCACAAGCTTCAGCTTTTCACAATGATTGATGTTACACATACTGATGTCGGACAGGAAACGGAAATGTTCTTGACTATGTACTGAAACATGCTCGGTACAACATCTGTCATGACGACGACACAGCCTATTGACACATGGTGGCAGCAGTAGGATTCGTGTCTTTTATGTTCCAACAGCCTGTATGAGAGTCTGTAGGTAGAAATGTCCATTGACAACTTCCTCTTTCCCATCAGGCTATGTGTCTACAGCTGCTGACAGCCTTGGGGGCTCTTGCCGGCACAGCCTGCTCCCTATTGGCTGAGGGGGTGGGTGCGGCCGCCACAGCCTGGATCCTACCATTCACTGCGGGTGGCTTTGTGTACATTGCCACGGTGACGGTTCTGCCTGAGCTGCTGGTTGGCCGCTCCAGTCTGGGCCAATCAGTAATGGAGATCCTAGCGATGCTGGTTGGAATTTACATGATGGTGCTCATCGCAGAGTATGAGTGAGACAGCGAGTCATCAAAAAGTAAGGGCGGTAGAGGGAGGGAGGGATTTAGAGGAGGAGCAGAAACCGAATGTGAGAGATGGATTTATACGATTGGAGGGAAAGATACTGATGGAGTTTAAAGGAGAGGGTGAGAAGATAAGTGACAGACATGGCTTTCACAGGACTGGACTAGGTTCCAAAGGGGACTTGAATGGGGAGTAGCATTTCAACACAAACCATCTGCAGGATGATGAGCAATAAGACATGTACTGTACAAAGTCCTCATCAGCATGTCTAAGTCAGATAGGTCATCAAACCGAGACTTAGGCAAGCTACGCAGATGACTTGGGAGTTGTAGTTCATCGTCCATTTATAATTGCAGAGTTTATTCCCTTTTGGTCATAAAAAGGCTAACCAAAACAGTGTCCGTTTAAGTTGCCATGAACTATAGTTAAAATCAAGAATCGCAATCATACCAATATGTTTAATGCTTACTTTTGCCTTTAATTGTACTTGCAGAGATCACAGATTGAACACAATAGAACTAGACAGTAAAGTGGTTAGGGCATTTTCCTGGGTTTAAATTCAGGGTTTATTTGGATCAGAGTATGTTAGTCTACGACTGGAACATTCCAATGAAATGAAAAGGGCATAATATTATAACGTATAGTCCATAAACCAGGTCCCCAAACAGCAGCCATCTTAGATACTTGACATATGAGGCCAAGAGGCTCCTGAAATGTCATCAGCTTCCGGAATGTGACTTATTGGGAAACATGATTAAGCTGCTTTAGATGTCTACAGCACACGGCAGTTACTGACCAAGCCACTTGTTTGTAATTGTTTTCATAACTGTTGGATGCTTTCGAGTTGCATGAAAATCATGAGTTGTACCAGTATGTGACAATATCTATTAATTTAATTATTACTCAACGGGTAAATGATGTAAGCTGTGCTTAGAGGACCATTGGAGTATGATTAGCTTTATAGTGAATAAATTGCTTTAAATGTGCCCGTCACATGAATTACCTTCATAATGTGGAAACACAGTAAATTCATGTATTTAGGGTGGACGAGCCATTTGGAAACTGAACCGATTATCCAGTGACAGGAATTGGGGAAATAGATAGTCCATCAAAACAAAAAAATTCTTCCACCCTAATTCATCTTAATGTGTCTGGAAGGAATGTTTGACCTCCCTTTGAACAACTGAATGATGAATCCTCTTCTACTTTTGTTTAGTGTTAATAAGCCGTGGCAGCAGGTTTTGTGGAATTGTAACATTTATTCATTTTTATTCACGTGTACTATTTTTTTTTTTCCTTGAATGGGTGTCTGCTTTCCCTCCACTCTTGAATAATACAGTAGGCCTTATGTGTCATAAAGACAATCAATGCTGTAGCTGTAATGTGGTTAGAAAGAGCTCCTTCACCCTAAACCATTCTGTATGTGCACGACTGCATCTCTGGGCTGATTCCAAACCAACCCCATGCTGCTATCCCCATTTACCTTGTTGACTTCTTTGTTATGTATCTGAGATGGTTTGTATTGTCAATATTGTATAGTAAGCTGCTTTAACTAGGCATTTGTAATAAGTAGGTTGTTTCCATCCAATGTATTCCTTTACATTGCCAGTCTTATCAGATGCCTTGTTGTCAACATTGGCTTATAGTTGGGTGCAATGACTTGATTTGGAATCAGAGCTTTTAATCAGAGGGACCAAGTAAAAAGGATTAATGTTAGTGGTGGGTGGGAGATTTAGTAAGAGTATGGTGGAATTTGTGTTACTTTGTTTTCTTGACTTTTCATTAAACAATTAAGATTCCCTTACAATGTTGACACTATATTTTACTGGGTCCCTGTTTCTCATTAGATAATGCAAGAGAACATGAAAAATACAAGCAATCCAATACTTGATTATCTTATAATCCAACCTAGGCTAGATGTTGGGGGGGAAATGAACAACCGATCACAAACACAAGATGCAGGCTAAGTGTGACCGTATTCTTATATATAATATACATTCGCTAAGTGTACAAAACAGTAGGAACACATTCCTAATATTGAGTTGCACACCAGTTTGCACTCAGAACCACCTCAATTCTACAAGGTGTCGGAAGCTGTCTACAGGGATCCTGGCCCATGTTGACTCCAATGATTCCCACATTCGTGTCAAGTTGGCTGGATGTCCTTTGGGTGGTGGAAAATTCTTGATACACATGGGAAACTGTTGAATGTGAAAATCCCATCAGCGGTGCAGTTCTTGACACACTCAAACCGGTGCACCTGGCATCTAATACTATATATACCCCATTCAAAGGCACTTGACTTTTGTCTTGCCCATTCACCCTCTGAATGGCACACATACACAATCCATGTTTCATGGCTTAAAAAGCCTTCTTTAACCTGTCTTCTCCCCTTCATCTACACCGATTGAAGTGGATTTAACAAGTTACATCAATAAGGGAGCACCGCTTTCACCTGGATTCACCTGTCAGTCTATGTCATGGAAAGAGCAGGTGTTCCTAATGTTTTGTGCACTGTGTATGTAACTGCTTTGCTTGAAATATAGTAAAACTTTTACGTTTACCACAAAAATAATTTTAAAGAATTAAAGCAAGCCCGCATCTTTACTTGTAAAGTCATCCTCTAGTTTGATCTTGTTCTCGATACCATGTCTTATTTTGAGATGCTTTGACTGTCACGCGTATGCTAATATTGTTCAAATTCGCTAGCTAGCCAACAACTGTAACGATGTGTTTGAGACAAGTGCTCATTGTGCAAATGTATGTTTTCAATAAACATTGGAGACGAAATATAGTTACATGTCAACAATCTAAGCCAACCCAGTCTGTTTTGTTGCTACACAGCCAACCTGTCTATTGGAGAAGCAGTTTGTGCCCAGAGCCATATATACTGAACAGAAATATAAACGCAAAATGTAAAGTGTTGGTCCCATATTTCACGAGCTGAAATAAAAGATCCCAGAAATGTTACAAACTCAATAAAATATTATTTCTCTAAAATGTTGTGCATAAATGTGTTTACATCCCTGTTAGTGACCATTTCCCTTTTGCCAAGATAATCCATCCACATGACAGGTGTAGCATATCAAGACGCTGTTTAAACAGCATGATCATTACACAGGTGCACATTGTGCCACTCTAAAATGTGCAGTTTTGTCACACAACACAATGTCTCAAGTTTTGAGGGAGTGTGCAATTGGCGTACCGACTGCAGGAATGTCTACCAGAGCTGTTGCCAGAGAATTGAATGTTAATTTCTCTGCCATAAGCCGTTCCAACGTCGTTTTAGAGAATTTGGCAGGAAGTCCAACCGCAGACCACGTGTAACCACACCAGCCCAGGGCCTCCAGATCCGCCTTCTTCACCTGTGGGATCGTCTGAGACTAGCCACCCGGAAAGCTGATGAGACTGGGTTTGCACAACCAAAGAATTTCTGTACAAACTGTCAGAAACCGTCTCGGGGAAGTTCATCTGCATGCTCATCTTCCTCACAAGAGTCTTGACCTGACTTCTGATCGACGACGTAACTGACTTCCGTGGGCAAATGCTCACCTTCAATGGCCACTGGCACGCTTGAGAAGTGTGCTCTTCACAGATGAATCCCGGTTTCAAAGGTGTATGTTGTCTTGTGGGCGAGCGGTTTGCTGAACATGGTGGCGGTGGGGTTATGGTGTAGCCAGGCATAAGCTACGGACAATGAACATAATTGCATTTTATCAATGGCAATTTGAATGCAGAGAGATATGACGAGATCCTGAGGCCCATTGTCATGCCATTCATCTGCCGCCATAACCTCATGTTTCAGCATTATAATGCACAGCCCCATGTTGCAAGGATCTGTACACAATTGCTGGACGCTGAAAATGTCCCAGTTCTTCCATGGCCTGCATACTCACCAGACATGTCACCCATTGAGCATGTTTGGGATGCTCTGGATCAACGTTTATGACAGCATGATCCAGTTCCCGCAACTTTGCACAGCCATTGAAGAGGAGTGGGACAACATTCCACAGGCCACAATCAAAAGCATAATCAACTCTATGCGAAGTAGATGTGTTACACTGCATGATGCAAATGGTGGTCACACCAGATACTAACTGGTATGCTGATCCACACCCCTCCTTTTTAAGGCATCTTGTGACTAACAGATGCATATCTGTATTCCCAGTCGTGAAATCCATAGATTAGGGACTAATGAATTTATTTCAAATGACTGATTTCCTTATATGAACTGTAATATCTAGAAAATTGTTGCATATTGTGTTTATATTTGGGTTCTGTGTATTTAGAGTTGGGCCAACTTTTAGAATTTGGGATATTGTTCTAATTCAAGACATTCCGTGACATAACATTGTTTAAATATTCCCCATGTAATGTTTATGGGGACCATGGCTGCATGTGGTAGTGTCATGTAAATGCATCATAATGCTCATTACAGACATTCAGTTGTATAGTTAAAAAAAAAAAATATATATTCCCCATGTAATGTTAATTGGGAGCTAACATGGCTGCCATAGAATGTTGAAGTGGCATGTAAATGCATCGTAATGCAGAAACCTCTTCAAACGGTACTGTTTTTGGTACGGTAGCTACTCCGTCAGCCACAGGCAGAAGGGCTGTACAGGGAAAGGGAGGGTTGACGGCGAGGCAAAGTGGGGAGAGAGGAGAGGAAGAACTCGGGGCCTGACCACCACATCTTTTCATGCGAACTCGGGGCCTGACCACATCTTTTCCTGCGAAGAAACTGCACTGTCAAAAAACGTTAGTAATTAGGTATAATTATTGTTGATGCATAGTTTGTTTTAGCGTTAACGTTATATCTTACTGTTGGGGTAATGTATAGCTAGAATGTTGAATTGTTTACAAACCAACTAACTTATCACTTGCGAGTTTTCTCTGGTCGGTTGTTGCACTACGATAGATAGCTAGGTTGCTAACTGCACAACTGATACAAATCGTCCTTCTACTTTCGGTGGCTGCACTGTCTATAGGCCACAATTTGGTTGACTCCGCGTTTGTCACAATCTAGGTAGCTAGTCATTTTAGATATATAACGTCAGCTAGCTAGGCAGTTTACGACATGCTTCTTGGCCAAAATGCACACACATAAAAATAACCAAATGAGAATGGATGCTTATGCCTCATGTTATGAAAACCGTGCCTGATGCCAAATGTTGACGTTTGCGTCTGTTATTTAAGGAATTTCTTCCCCCCCCCATTTTTTTCAGTCCTGTTTTTGGTCATCCGAAAACGACTCTGGCCCGGGCCCCAGTCCGCGGTCTTGAGTTAGATAGCGGAGTGTGATTGAAGCACGTCGATCGGTGTCCCAGCACGTATTTTCCACCAAGGAGGTAATAATGGGTGACAGCAGAGGTAAGAGAATGCCACTGGTGTTTTCGAATGAATTTCGCTAGCTATCAAGCCACTTCAGCATTTTGTTTTTTATGTTCCAGCTACAGTGGTCAACTATAGTTGGTGCATTAGAGATGCTTTTTGACAATATTTGCAATGGCTCAAGGCATAACACTTTACTAAGCTACCAAACTGAATAGCCTAGTTGGCTATAGCTACAAGGATCCACTCACAAATTACACCAAAACACCACATCACCCCAGTTTTTAGCCTGATTACTACACACTTATTGGTATATACAGCTTGAAATGAATTGTGTAAATGTTCTTTACAAGCCAGAATGTTTAATACAATTATTTGAAATGACTACCAGTTAGTTTTCTGTGGTGTTGGACTTTCAGGTTGAAATTTGACACAAAATCTCAACAGAAAGTATTGTTTACTCAACTGTTTAGAGCGACACTACTGAAGTTGACATTTCTATCACCTGGCACATGCTCAAAACAATGTCAACACCTGCTGACACCAGTACATCACTGGGACCTATCCAGGACATCTACTCAAAATGGTGCCTGAGGAAAGCCTGCAGCGGTCATCACACCCCAAACACGAGCTGTTCCCTCCCCTACCGTCGGGCAGATGGTATCGGAGCATGAGGTCTGATATCAAAAGGCTCAGACAGTTTCCATCTACATCCATCATCAGACTACTGAACACTTGAACTGGACTGACCACATGCACTGACTCTCCGCACCCTGAGACACACACACACACACACACATCACAACTGCTGCTACCCGACTCTAATTATGATTGCTAGATACTGTATTATAATTATGCTAAAATGTTTATTCTACTCTACTGAGCCATTTACTTTTTTCATATTGTTATATTTTATTATTTCTTATTGTTATATTGTTAAGAAGTAAGCATTTAGTTGGACATGTATCCCATACATACGACTAATAAAACTTGACTTCGGTTAGTTTGCCTGCGTTGCGTGGATGTACTTCCGTCTTGTGCACGTGCCTTTCGGTCATGAGCAAACACGCGATGCATGCATACTGAAGTCAGCAGGTATTTACATGGTTCTGCGCATGTGCGATGATAGAAACTTCAGTACAGGTGCTCTTAAAAGTCAGCTAAGCAATACTTTCCTGTGGATAATTTGTTTCAAATTTTGACCAACATGGTGTTGGGCAACCGGTAAGTAAGTAAGTAGCCTTGGCTTGTGTGATCCGGAACAGCTCATTAGGGTAGGAACCTATCTCTTGTTTCTGTAGCGCAAGGCAGCTTGATGTACAAGTACATGCCCTGGACAAGACGTTAGTCTATCGCAGGGCCTTACACGGAATCCAAACCGGCGGCGCCATTGTGCATCAATTTATTTTGTCCCCCCACACCAAACATGATCACGACACTCAGGCTAAAATATTAAAACAAACTCTGAACCAATTACATTAATTTGGGGACAGGTCGAAAAGCATTAAACATGTATGGCAATTTAGCTAGCTTGCTGTTGCTAGCTAATTTATCCTGGGATATAAACATTGAGTTATTTTACCTGAAATGCACAAGGTCCTCTACTCCGACAATTAATCCACACATAAAAAGGTCAACCGAATCGTTTCTAGTCATCTCTCCTCCTTCCAGGCCTTTTCATCTTTGAACTTTTATGGTGATTGGCATCTAAACTTTCATAGTATTACTACGACGACCGGCAAAACAGTTCGTCTTTCAATCACCCATGTGGGTATAACCAATGAGGAGATGGGAGAGGCAGGACTTGCAGTGCGATCTGCTTCAAAAATAGGAATGACTTCTATTTTAGCATTTAGCAATGCAGATGCAAGCTGTGTGGTCAGCCTGTTACTCCAAATCTATCCCCTTATTGCTGAGTGCCAAGCGGAGACGCATCAGATCCCATTTTTACAGTCTTTGGTATTACTTGGCCAGAGATTGAACTCACAACCTTCCAATATCAGTGCGGACACTCTAACCACAAGGCCACTGAGTTGGTCATGGACAACGGGTAGAG
The DNA here is from genome assembly GCF_036934945.1 of Oncorhynchus masou masou. Taxonomy (NCBI): domain Eukaryota; kingdom Metazoa; phylum Chordata; class Actinopteri; order Salmoniformes; family Salmonidae; genus Oncorhynchus; species Oncorhynchus masou. The sequence continues at coordinate 36,860,301 of NC_088224.1, forward strand.
TAAAATCAAATGTAATTTTATTAAACTTTCTGGCTTGTAAGGAACATTTACATGATTTTGCAGTCATTAGTTTCAGGCTGTATATTCTAAAGGTTGACCGATTAATCAGATTGGCCGATTAATTAGGGCAGAGTTCAAGTTTTTATAACAATCGGTAATTGGTATTTTTGGACACCGATCATGGCCGATTGTAATCCACGAGGAGACTGCGTGGCAGGCTGACAACCTGTTATGCGAGTGCAGCAAGGAGCCAAGGTAAGGTGCTAGCTAGCATTAAACTTATCTTATAAAAAACAATCAATCTTAACATAATCACTAGTTAACTTCACATGGTTGCTGATATTACTAGTTTATCTAGCTTGTCCTGCGTTGCATGTAATCGATGCGGTGCCCGTTAATTTATCATTGAATCATAGCCTACTTTGCCAAACGGGTGATTTAACAAGCGCATTCGTGAAAAAAGCACTGTCGTTGCCCCAATGTGTACCTAACCATAAACATCAATGCCTTTCTTAAAATCAATACACAAGTATATATTTTTAAACCTGCATATTTAGTTAATATTGCCTGCTAACATTAATTTCTTTTAACTAGGAAAATTGTGTCACTTCTCTTGCATTCTGTGCAACAGAGTCAGGGCATATGCAGCAGTATGGGCCGCCTGGCTCGTTGCGAATTGTGTGAAGACCATTTCTTACTGACAAAGACAGCCAACTTCTCCAAACGGGATGATTTAACAAAAGCGCATTTGCAAAAAAAAAACAATCGTTGCACGAATGTATCTAACCATGAACATCTGTGCCTTTCTTAAAATCAATTCACAGAAGTATATATTTCTAAACCTGCATATTTAGTTAAAAGAAATCCAGGTTAGCAGGCAATATTAAACTAGGGAAATTGTGTCACTTCTCTTGCGTTCATTGCCCGCAGAGTCGGGGTATATGCAACAGTTTAGGCCCCCTGGCTTGTTGCGAACTAATTTGCCAGAATTTTACTTAATTATGACAAATCAAATTTTATTTGTCACATACACATGGTTAGCAGATGTTAATGCGAGTGTAGCGAAATGCTTGTGCTTCTAATTCCGACAATGCAGTAATATCCAACGAGTAATCTAACCTAACAATTTCACAACTACCTTATACACACACAAGTGTAAAGGAATGAATATGTACATAAAATAATATATGAATGAGTGATGGTATAGAACAGCATAGGCAAGATGCAGTGGATGGTATAGAGTTAGTACAGTACATAAATATGAGATGAGTAATGTAGGGTATGTAAACATTATATGAAGTGGCATTGTTTAAAGTGACTAGTGATACATTTATTACATCAATATTTCCATTATTGAAGTGGCTGGAGTTGAGTCAGTATGTTGGCAGCAGCCACTCAATCTTAGTGATGGCTGTATAACAGTCTGATGGCCTTGAGATAGAAGCTGTTTTTCAGTCTCTCCGTCCCTGCTTTGATGCACCTGTACTGACCTCGCCTTCTGGATGATAGCGGGGTGAACAGGCAGTGGCTCAGGTGGTTGTTGTCCTTTGATCTCTTTGGCCTTCCTGTGACATCAGGTGGTGTAGGTGTCCTGGAGTGCAGGTAGTTTGCCCCCGGTGATGCGTAGCATTGAAGGTTGTGCAATGTAACAGGAATATTTACACTTCTGGATGCCACCCGTTAGATAAAATACGGAACGGTTCCGTATTTCACTGAAAGAATAAACGTTTTGTTTTCGAAATGATAGTTTCCGGATATGACCATATTAATGACTTAAGGCTTGTATTTCTGTGTGTTATTATGTTATAATTAAGTCTATGATTTGATATTTGATAGAGCAGTCTGACTGAGCAGTGGTAGGCAGCAAAAGGCTTGCTGTGCTTCAAGCATTGAGCTGTTTATGACTTCAAGCCTATCAACTCCTGAGATTAGGCTGGTGTAACCGATGTGAAATGGCTAGCTAGTTAGCGGGGTGCGCGCTAATAGCGTTTCAATCGGTGACATCACTCGCTCTGAGACATCACTCGCTCTGAGACCTTGGAGTAGTTGTTTCCCTTGCTCTGCAAGGGCCGCGGCTTTTGTGGAGCCATGGGTAACGATGCTTCGAGGGTGGCTGTTGTCGATGTGTTCCTTGTTCGAGCCCAGGCAGGGGCGAGGAGAGGGACGGAAGCTACATTGTTACACTGGCAATACTAAAGTGCCTATAAGAACATCCAATAGTCAAAGGTATATGAAATACAAATGGTATAGAGAGAAATAGTCCTATAATTTCTATAATAACTACAACCTAAAACATCTTACCTGGGAATATTGATAACTCATGTTAAAAGGAACCACCTGACTTTTTTCATGTTCTCATGTTCTGAGTGAGGAACTTAAACGTTAGCTTTTTTACATGGCACATATTGCACTTTTAGTTTCTTCTCCAACACTTTGTTTTTGCATTATTTAAACCAATTTGAGCATGTTTCATTATTTATTTGAGGCTAAATTGATTTTATTGATGTATTATATTAAGTTAAAATAAGTGTACATTCAGTATTGTTGTAATTGTCATTATTACAAATAAATAAATAAATAAAAATAGCCGATTTTAATCGGTATCGGCGTTGAAAAATCATAATCGGTCGACCTCTAGTATATTCCAATTAATTGCTTATTACAGCCTGATTAATCAGACTACCCTACTTTATTCAACCCCCATCAAATGTAAAATTCTTGCTGCTCACCTTTAAGGCCCTTAAGGATTCACCTAAGTTACAAACCTGTGCAGCGTGGGTGACCTATACATGTCAAGGAGACAGCTTGAATTTCCTTGTTTAAAACATAACTAAAGACCTACCCTTTCAAGCTAGCTTTTAATGTTTGATCGCCTAGTCTGCTTAAAGTCTATGTTTTGTATTAGTATGTAATGGTTTGATGTATGGTGATTTGATTTGAAGTTTTCTTTCCTCTACTTTTTGATGTATTGTGGCTGTTTTCTCTTCTGCCTGGCATTGCCTTCAGAAAGTATCCCCCCTTGACTTTTTCCACATTTTGTGTTACAGCCTGAATTTTAAAAATTGATTTAAATTTAGATTTTGTGTCACTGATCTACACACAATAACCTATAATGTCAGTGGAATTTTGTATTTAGAAATGTTTACAAGTTAATACAAAATGAAAATCTGAAATGTCTTGAGTCAAGTATTCAACCCTTTTGTTATGGCAAGCCTCAATAAGAGTAAAAATAAGTTGCATGGACTCACTCTGTGTGAAATAATAGTGTTTAAGATGATTTTTAAATGACTACCCCATTTCTGTACCCCACAAATACAATTGTCTGTTAGGTCACTCAGTCGAGTAGTGAATTTCAAGCACAGATTCAACCACAAAGACCAGGGAGGTTTTTCAAAACCTCACAAAGAAGGACTCCTATTGGTAGATGGGGTGTATTAAAAAAACAAACAGACATTGAAGGTCTCTTTTGATCCTGGTGCAGTTATTAATTTCACTTTGGATGGTGTATCATTACACACAGCCACTAGGTATATACAGGCTCCCTTCCTAACTCAGTTGCCAGAGAGGATTACAACCGCTCAGGGATTTCACCATGAGGCCAACAATGATTTTTAAATCAGTTACAAAGTTGAATGGCTATGATAGGAGAAAGGAGGTTTGATCAACAACATTGTAGTTACGCCACAATACTAACAAATGACAGTGAAAAAAGGGTAGCCTTTACAGAATAAAAATGTTCCAAAACATGCATCCTGTTTGCAACAAGGCACTAAAGTAACCCTGAAACAACAAAAAACAACCATTGTGTACAACTCTACATCTTTTCAAGCACGGTGGTGGCTGCAACATGGGGCGGCAGGTGGCCTAGTGGTTAGAGCGTTGGACTAGTAACCGAAAAGGTTGCAAGATAAAATCCCAGAGCTGACAAGGTAAAAATCTGTCGTTCTGCCCCTGAACAAGGCAGTTAACCCACTATTCCTAGGCCGTCATTGAAAATAAAAATTTGTTCTGAACTGACTTGCCTAGTAAAATAACATCAAAAATATTATGGGTGTGTTTTTCATCGGCAAGGACTAGGTCGTTTTTTAGAATAAATAATAAATCCTAGAGGAAAACCTGGTTCAGTCTGCTTTCCACCAGACACTGGGAGACAAATTCACCTTTCAGCAGGACAATTGCCTAAAACACGAGGTTAAATATATAGACTGGAGTTGCTTACCAAGACGACATTGAATGTTGCTGAGTGGCCAAGTTACAGTTTTGACTTAAATCGGCTTAAATCTATGACAAGACTTAAATGGTTGTCCAGCAATGATTAACAATCAACTTGACACAGCCTGATTTTTTTTTTTTTTTAAGAATAATGGCCGAATATTGTACAGTCCAGGTGTGCAAAGCTTTTAGACTTACCCAGAAAGACTCACAGCTGTAATTGCTGGCAAAGGTGATTCTAGCATGTATCGGCATAGAGTGTTGAATACTTATCTAATCAAGATGTAATATTTTATTTATTTATATTAATACATTTTTCTAAATTTTTCTTATACTTTGACATTAGAGTATTTTGTGTAGATTGTTTACAAAAAATGACAATTATAGATTTCAATCCCACTTTGTAACAACACAATGTGGAAAAAGTCAACGAGTGTGAATGCTTTCTGAAGGTATGCATTGAACTTTTGGAAATATACTTTACAAATTAATTATTATTGCTTATACATAATTATTCCAAGTGCTATATAAGGGGTCATTTACTGCATTTCTACATAGTTTAAAAACTAAATGCTATTTTAAACAACAAAAACAACCAGAATTGTCTCCAGCCATTATCACCTTGGCTGCTGTAACTTCATTCACCTTAGTAGATAGGGGACATTCTACAAACACTTGTCTTACAACAATTAGCAGCTACACACTAGCTCACGCTAGCTCAACCAGGTTAAGAAAACTCCAGCTTCGTCTTATGTCAAACAGCTGTTTTGAGAAAAAAGTTGCTCTGTTCACTGCGGAGCTGCATTGATGCGCTGTCCCAAAGCCAGCCAGCCGCGAAAAGCATCCTTAGGGGCAACCCCCGGTTCTGAGCCGTCTGCATGATCCTGAAGCCAGCTCTCTGATACCGCTATACTGCATTTGCCTTTTAATCGGGATTCGAATGATTTTAGTGGCCTATTTTTAAGTTGGTGTTGATCTAGGGTTGCAACTGCCATACTCTGCCATAGCCAATTGACACCCCTGGGCATGACCCTTGTAATGGGTAAGCACACACAAAACGAACTTCATTGTAGCTAGGGGAAATATCATTCATTTTTATCTTAAACTTGAGTTGTTTGTATGGTGTCATCACTTTCTGGTATATAATCCCTGTTGTTTCTCACCAGATTCCCGCAGCCCAGACAGCTCCTCTGTGTCCTCCCCTCCCTCGGGCCAGCGCTCGCCACCCCTGACCCCCACAGCTGCTGCCATGACTTCTCTGCCGCCCGTCACTTCGGCCGTCAACAGCCCCATCAGCAGCATGGGCTCGCCCTTCTCTGTCATCAGCTCCTCCCTGGGGTCGCCCTGCCTGCCCGGGACACCCTCGGTGGGCTATGGCCCCATCAGCAGCCCCCAGGTGAGACCCGAGTTCCAGACAGGTAGCTAACACTGATCTGTTCTACCACTCTTCTCCTGCCTCATCTTTCACCTTTCAGGGCCATTCAGAGATGAGAAGTTGACGCCATGGTCAATAAATTCTGCTTTACAGTAGTGGCCAGTGTGAACCAAGTGTGACACAATAGGCTGCAGTCAACATGCGTGTATCTGCCAGTATCATCAGACTCAAGTGATTGGTTGAGAAGATTATCACTTGTTGAGCTCACTCTTATTGTAAATAAACAATTGGCTGCTATTTTACGACCCCTAAAATGTGCAATATACTGTGATGTAGGTTATTGTTAAATAGTGATAGGTGAAAAATGAATAGTTAAATATAGGGATATAATTGTTGACGGTTAACATCATTTGGGCAATATCGCAATATTATTTTTGAGCTAGCTGTACCTGCATCAAAACTCTAGTATTTTTCCTTCAAAGCTTGTTTTCCATATAATTTTTAAATAGGGAGCCATGGTGAGCAATATGTTTGGAACATCGAATCGCAATAAAATCACAGTATCGAATCACAATACATATAGAATCGTGAGAATCGCAATACATATCGTATTGGCACCTAAGTCTCGTGATAATATCGTATTGTGAGGTCTCTGGCAATTCCCAGCCTTATAGGTCAAGTGAAATTGTGGATAACTACCAAAGGCAAACGTGAAACCATACATATCTAAATATTGTAAATCATTGATCCTTAAAAGTAGCACATTTTTTATCTGTGAAATCAACCACGAAACAGCATTATTTGGGTACTTTTTTAAACATGTTGCCCTTTTTCTTTGAATGCGTTCTGACTTTAAAAACCTCACTTAAATTAATTGAGTAATGATTAAATTATGACATTTTAGATCAAGGATGCCAGTGGATGAATCATTGGTTGCCCTCAAAACGAGACATCAAAAGATCCAACTCCCCCAGTCCCATTCCTGCATTTGACTAGAAAATAGGGAACACATTCTGCAATATTTCCATGAAAGATATACAGTACCAGTCAAGGTTGGACACACCTACTCATTCAAAGGGTTTTCTTTACTGTTACTATTTTCTACATTGTAGAATAATAGTGAAAATATCAAAACTACGAAATAACACGTCATGTGGTATCCGAAAATCATGTAGTAACCAAAAAAGTGTTAAACAAATCAACATGTGTTTTATATTCTTCAAATAGCCACGCTTTGCCTTGATGACAGCTTTGCACACTCTTGGCATTCTCTCAACCAGCTTCATGAGGGAGTCACCTGGAATGCATTTCAATTAACAGGTGTGTCTTGTTAATTTGTGAAATTTATTTCCTTCTTAATGTGTTTGAGCCAATCAGTTATGTTGTGACAAACTAGGGTTGGTATACAGAAGACAGCCCTAGTTTTGATGTCTTCGCTATTATTTTAAAATAGTAAAACAAAAGAAAAACCCTGGAATGAGTAGGTGTGTCCAAACTTTTGACTAGTACTGTACATAAAATCCATAAATTCACATGCACAAGGTACAGTTTTTAAATCTCCATTTAATTGATCTGCTTTTGCGGACATTTTATGTAGATTTTTCTTCTTCTTCCAGGCATAAAATGATTGGTCCAAGGGGCTCGTAGTGGCAGCATAGTAGTGAATATCCAAACAAATACCCGTACTGTCCGTCCCTGAGTGTGCCCACCCATCCCTCTTTCTTTCCTCCACTGCCCTCTACTTCAGCCCTTTTTACTTCACAGATCAATATGTATACCAGGAGTGCAGAAGTAAGAACCCCCTCCCCTATTACCACCTCTAACTTTCTCCGTATTGGTTGTTTCATTTCCTCTATCTCCTCTCACATCACATAGTCCTTTTCAGTGTTATTTCCCCCCCCCTTGCCTTTTCTCTTTCTCCTCCTTCCATTTCACGTTTTGCCTCTGATACCCCTCAAACGTCCCCACAAATTAATCCGGCCATGAGGATGCCTTGAGACTTAACCTGCTTGAACTGTTGAGGGCGAAAAGTGCTCTGTAACTTCTATTGGTTTGAGGGTGAGGGAGGCTCTTTTCTCCGACCAAGGATGCCTGGGCGTGCGAACAGGTAACTGAATGTGACTTTAATACTGATCAACCAGCCCACTCAAAAAGATAGCTGGCAATATGTATGTGATTGTTGGATGCATGAAAGTACTGATATTTTTTTGTCATGTTTCTTGAAATATGACAGCTCTGCAACTATGACTCCAAATAATCAAACTTAAGGAGTGATGTGCTGTCAGTTCATGACACATCCTCCCCTCTCACTCCTGCCCATATCCCCTTCCCGCCTTTCTCTCTGCCTCCAGATCAACTCCACAGTGTCCATGTCGGGGCTGCACGCGGTCAGCAGCTCGGATGACGTGAAGCCTCCGTTCGGGCTGGGAGGCCACAGCCCAGGGGGCCCCATGCTCTCCCAAAAGCGCCTGTGTGCCATCTGTGGTGACCGCTCCTCCGGTAAGTCTAGGCCCAATCCCAAACTGGCCCCTAGACCCTATGCTCTTGTGGAGATCAGAGATTCATTAAATGGCGTATGCAATATGGTCAAAACCCCACCCCGTCTGTAAGAAGGCAAGTTTAACTATATACTCTTCCATCTATAGGACAGACTGGGGGTTGATTTATGCTTTGTTTATTAAAGGATAGTTCTGTCAAATTCTACAGGCGTTGAATGAAATTTAGTTAGGTGGTGTGGATGTTTCTCATGAATTTGGGATTGACACCTATAGATTTCCGCTGTGCATAGTGGGATCTACACAACATGGCATTGGCTACATGGACCTATAGCCTTTATGGTATGGAAACGTCATATAACCCTAGATTTGGGGATACCTTTCTGTAGTGTAGAAAATTGTTTTAAAGAAAGCTGCATAAAATGTTTAAAACACAGTAAGGAATTGTTTTTCATCTCTCCCTTGTCTGTACCAGTTCAGTTTCTCCTAAAAGGGACCGAAACACATATTTTCATTACCATCGCACCTGAAGAACTATGCGCTCTAGGCTTAGTGCCTGAAGGATTGAAAGGGGTTCGTTACTGATGTAACCTTCCCTTCTTCTCCTATCCCCCTATTCCCTCTCTATTGTTGTCAATTTGCATTCCTCTTTCTTGTCATTCTCTCTCTCTATAGGTAAGCACTACGGAGTGCACAGCTGCGAGGGCTGCAAGGGTTTCTTCAAGCGCACGGTGCGCAAGGACCTGAGCTACACCTGCCGGGACAACAAGGACTGCCTGGTGGACAAGCGCCAGCGCAACCGCTGCCAGTACTGCCGCTACCAGAAGTGCCTGGCCTGTGGCATGAAGAGGGAAGGTAAGGGGGAGCCTAGCAGTCTGCTGTCCTCAACTAGCATTCAATATGGCTCATTAAAAGGGCAATGCTATCCCCAGGTAAGGCTTGAAATGGAGGGAGAGGCCGAGAGGGATGCAATTGGAGATATGATGAGCGAGACCGTGACAAGACAGAAAGAGTGAGGGAGAGCTAGGATCCTTATTGAAATTGGGTCTGACTTTTGCTACAGTAAGAATGTAGAAGTAAGAGGGATGGGGCCCCTTGTGTCCCCTAACCCAAAGACCCCCACTCACCAACCGTTCTGTTGCCCTGCTGAAATAACACTGTTTGACATTGTTGCCGAAATGATTGTATAGCCTACTTGCTATAAAACTATTTCCAATTACTGTTTTTAAACCACTGAAATAATCTATGTATAATAAAGATGTCTAAGAGCATTTAAGATTTTTGGGATATTGTAATATGAATTTCTAAGGGGAGAGTATTGCTTGTACTCAAAGGGGATGGAAAGAACGAGAAAGAGGTAGAGAGAGGGGGATGGAGAGCCTTGTAAACACTAACCCCTGCCCCCCTCTCTCTCCCCTCTTGTTTCCTCTCGTTTTCTCTCTCCCATCTTCTGTAGTGGTCCAAGATGAACGACAGAGATGTAAGGAGAATGGCATTTAATTAGTTGGTGGGGAATAGTGCAGAGTACTTGTTATCTGGTTTTATGTCAATGCTCAGAAATGGACCATCATACCCCACGGAAGACAGCACTCTCTTGCCTACAACACTTTGAAACAATCATCCTTTTTCTAATGTTTGTGCATTTTTTGAATGTTTTATTTGGTCAAGAGGCAAAACAACAATATTTTGTTGTTTTGTTGTGATGGTCCATTTTTGGGTAAGGTATGTTGCAGAATGTATTGGTATGAAACTCTAATTACCAGGCGCAATGTAAGTCATTGAGGAAATGCTTCCTTTGAAATCAATGAAAGCTGCTTCGCGACCCTTGTTGCGCTCGCGTTGCGTCAAGTCCAATGGCAGCGCCCAAGCTCAAGAATCGCAGAGGTTCAATTCTTGACGCCGCGTTCATTCCGTCTTGAACATTGGAATAATGAGAAATAAAGTTGATTTTGGTTGCATATAGCCTCCGCTATACACCACCGGTTATTTTACTTAGATTTCTGAAGTCAAGAAGCTACTACTTCTAGCTAGCTAGCTACGTTGACTAGCTAGGTTCACAATGTAAACAAAGGAAACTTGTGTAATGAGAGGATCATTTAGTACAACCACTACCAACAATTTAATGAGTACTTTAATGAAAACTGGACCAAAGCTATTGTACTTACGCATAATTGATGAATATGGTAAGGTACAGTAGGAGAAACTCGAGGAAAGATGTTCTTCCCCTCTCCGCTCTCAAAACAACATGCTCTGTGTAGCAGGTAGAACATCACATTGACACAACGCTAATAGCAATGTAACGCTTATTGTGGAGTTAGTGTTGCTGTTCTCAGTATCGCTGACATTGTGTAAAATAGTATTACTGTGGTGTCAGGGGCTGATTCCAGATATTTCCCTGAATTCGCAGATAGTGGTGCACAGATGATTGGTATTGTGCCATTTTATGTGGTTTGGGGTGAACCTTATTGCCATAGGAATAAACCTTATTGTGGGGTGATTCTAATAGGAAAATTCTCTTGATGGCTGATGGGAATCAGATATCAGCCTCGGGGCCACAGGAAAGCAGCTTGCGAGCCTGATGTGGCCCCTAGGCCTTGAGTTTGAGACCCCTGGTGTGAAAGGTAAAAACATCTTTGTCGTTTGAACTAACTGGGAAATGTACATATCTGTGTATCTCCTTTTTCTCTACCTGTGTCATTCTTTGCTTTCCTCATTTCACACTTCTCTCTTTCTCAACTTTCTTCTTTCTCTTTTCTTTTCCCTCCTTTCTCTCTCACCTTTCTCTTTTTTTCTTCACTTTTGCTTCCCATTTGCTCTCTCCATCTCACTTCCCTGTCCTGCTCTTTCTTTTCCCCCTCCATCCTTCTCCCTCTGCTGCTCCCTACTTTCCCCTCCCCCCCCCTCCTTTGCCTCTTTCCTTCTCGCTCCCCGACTCTCTCGTCCCCTCCTTCTCTCTCTCCTTCCCTCTGCCCTGCCTGTGCCCCTGCAGCCGTGCAGGAAGAGCGCCAGAGGAACAAGGAGCGGGAGAGCGAGGTGGAGTCGACCAGTGCCATCAACGAGGAGATGCCCGTGGAAAAGATCTTAGAGGCTGAGATGGCTGTGGAACAGAAGACCGAGCTGCATGCCGATGGGAGCTCCGGGGACAGCTCGGTAAATGTGTGTGTGTGACCCACTGTCTGACCCCGCGACGCACACATACCAACTTCTCTTACTCCACTGTCTGTTATTATTTCTAGAGATTTGATTGTGCGACCGAGCCAACAATTTATTGTGATACAATATATTCTGAGATAACAGACCCGCTTAGTTTAAATGTGATCCTAAGGTCTCCAGTCTCTATTTTGTGCCCTATGTTGAAGCCAGTCTCTTTCCCTCTGTTTCTCTTTCCAGCCCAACGACCCGGTCACCAACATCTGCCAGGCTGCAGACAAGCAGCTGTTTACCCTGGTGGAGTGGGCCAAGAGGGTCCCCCACTTCTCTGAGCTGGCCCTGGACGACCAGGTCATCCTGCTACGTGCCGGTACGCTCAAAAAGCCTTCGCCTTTTCATGTTCATCGGCACCAAATGGAAGAAAGCTAACTGAAACAGGGAGGGACTACCTGGACATGTCCAATAAAACATTCATTTTTTTTAGTTGGAAAAAGTTTTTTGTCTTACACCCTAATGAACACAGCCCTGCTCAGCTTGGACCTCATTAGATCCAAGCTGTTCACAGCCCTACATGGATAGGCTGATGACCCTGTCTCTCTCCAGGTTGGAACGAGCTGCTGATCGCTTCCTTCTCTCACCGCTCCATCAGTGTGAAGGACGGCATCCTATTGGCCACCGGCCTACACGTGCACAGGAACAGCGCCCACAGTGCCGGCGTGGGAGCCATCTTCGACAGGTAACACCCGCATGTGCGATGGACCTCGGTGAAGCACATAGAAGCAACCTTTTACATGTTAATTTTCACCGAAAAGCTTATACACTGCAGGGAGAAAGATTGAAAAAAAGGTGCCCCTGAATGATTTAAGCATTTTGCATTGTTTTTTCCATAAACAGTCAACACTTAATGTCTAGTGTTTTTGTAATGGCAGTTTATTTAATTTAATCATACACGCCGTCATGTAAACACTTTACCATACATGTGTTTGTAGAACATAATTTTCAGTCATGGTCATGTTATTACAGTTATTATTCATTAAATGGCCATTTCTCTTTGGAGTCCAGATTTAGTTTTTTGAAATGAGCTGAATCATTTTCCAGACTAAAGGGAGAATGGAGCACTTTCGGGTAGAGTTTGTGCATATATTATGATTACATTTTGTGACGTTTTTGTTCATTTTGGACTACGGTGAGGATTTTTTGGGGGGCTGTTCGAGCACCCAGCATTTTTTCTGGAGGCAAGCTGAAGTTTGGAGACAAAGTCTACGCCCTTTCATTGGTAATTGGTCAACAGTAGAGATTCTTCAGTAAAGTCTTTGTTGTCATTCAACAAGAGACGCCTTGTTTTCATGTAAATTTTTCCATTAATAATGCACCAAACATCTTAGCTAGATGTAAAATTGCGCGACTAACATCTATTCGGGCAAAAACGTCTAAATTAATGACAGATTTCTTGTGATATCTTCGATTAATTTGGACTATTTTGAGGAAGTATACTAGCTATGGCGTCTCAAAATGGACAAACTGTACTATTGCATGCTTTTTTCTCGTTTTTCAAGCAAAGGTATTTTAAGGGAGTATGCGAGCACACTCGTTCGGTTCGGCTAGCTGAGAATAATGCAGCGTGCCAGAACGCTGGGGGCTAATGCTTAATGTACTGTAGATGTCACTGTTGACTTCACTAGGATTACCCCCCCCCCCCCCCAACACAGCCACACACACACGGGGCACACTCATCTATTCCATTTTACATTGGCAGATGTCAGTATTTTATTCAGTAGTGTAAAATAGCCTTTAATCAAGCGGCATGGCACCTGTCTCGAGTAAAATCCTGCGCTCATCGCAGCTCTCAAGGAACAAGTGTGCCCACCCCAACTCAATAGGGTCGCCACATCACATGGTGTGAATTCATTGTTTATTACACAGTAATTACATTGTTATTAATAGTTCATAAACTGCATGACTCCCAATTCCCACAGGAACTGAAGCATCTCTTGGATTAACTGGTTGCAGGCTTTTGTTTCAGATGCATCGTAATCTAGACATCTTTGAGTAAATGTGGTCCGCTGAATGTTTTTTTTTTTCGTGTGTGAAATCTCTCAGTTCTCATTTTGTATCCTCACATGTTTGTTTTTTTTTCCTACAAAAAAAAACATTTTTCTTTCATTCATTTATGATTTATGCCAAATCGATTTGATTAAGATGATTAAATCATATTACTGCATTGATCCTTTGAATATTTATTACGCTCCTCTAATGGCTTATGCTTCTCTGCTCTACTGCCATTGGCCCGTGCCAATACCCATAACCCTTTTGTGCTGATTTGGTTAAACCATTTACATGAAGGATTTTTTTTAAATGATCCGTACTTACCCAGGAAGTTTTATATGCTAATTATCGAGAGTACAATGAAGTATGCCTAAAACGCTACGGTAGTGAAGATAAGCAGAGGTCTTGGGTAATACTGTATAGAACTAGTTAAATAACGGTTCATTAAAAAAATTAAAAACATTAAATAAAAAAATAACTATTTGCCCTATTTCAATCAGACCCAATATGAAAGTTTTCTCCTCTAAATCTTTTCTGTGCTCAAACGTCTCGGATCTATTTATTGCTGTGTTACATTGGCATATTTTTGTCATTCCTCAAGCTTTATTTCCCGTAGTTTTAATGCTATCTAAAACATTTTCATCAGGCCAAGTCTCCATCAACAAGAGCCTGTAGCTTGTTACTCCCAGAAGTGGAACTGGGCACCAAAATGCAATGTAGAGTCTAACCTACCTGTTCCTCTGGGCCCAAACCAACGCAGGGGGGGACAATGTAATAACAATGTAACTGTGTAATAACATTGTAATAACACATTGTAATTGAATACACAGGGAGAGTGCGCACAATGCAGAGGTTGGAGCCATATTTGACAGGTAATGACATCACTACACGCCTACCTTCCCCTATCAACAACGAACACAAAACAAAACAAACAACGCCACAAAATAAACGCTTTTCTTGGCCCAGTTGTTGAGTGAGAGAATCTGGCAAAGAAAGTGCTGTAATTAGACCAGGTAAAAGAGCGGGTCGTGTGTATCTTGTCCGCTCGTGTTTCAGTGAGTGTTGTGTTCTGTTTCTCCTCTTTTCTGTCGTAGTGCAGGCTCGACTGGTCGCTGGCGCAGCGTCGACAAAACACCAGCTGCTAATTTCCTTCCCTTCATCTTCTTTCTGTCCTTATTGAATTATTGCATTACCCGACATTTTGTGCGATGTGCAGTAGTTTGTAAATAAGAAAAGTGTGGTTTGGGCTTGGATGGAATTTATCGATTGTGTGGTTGTAGTGTAACGTTTAAATGCATAGTGTAAAGAGGATGTAGAACTTGTATCCCAGCCCCCCTGCCCTTCTGTTAATTTCTTTATTTAACTGCTGCATCGTTGAGTGGAACTGTGGTGAACCCTAGAGAAGATGCTAACTCATCTCCTCCCGCTCTCTCGTCCCTCTGTCACACCTCCCCCTCCTCGACCCTGGTTGTAGAGTTCTCACGGAGCTGGTCAGTAAGATGAGAGACATGCAGATGGACAAGACCGAGCTCGGCTGCCTCCGAGCCATCATCCTCTTCAACCCAGGTAAATGATTTCCGCTCAAATAACGATCTGAGACAAGATAAAGATTTTAAGCCGTTTCAGACCAGATATAGTATGATGTCAGGAATAATCAGGTTAATTATTGTCATGTGCTATAGTGCCTGTGTTTGTTCCTGCATTCAGATGCCAAGGGCCTGTCCAGCCCCAGTGAAGTGGAGTTGCTGAGGGAGAAGGTGTATGCATCGCTGGAGTCCTATTGTAAACAGAGATACCCCGACCAGCAGGGCAGGTACAAGAGAAACACAGACATACAATAGCATCTATCCGCACAATACTCCCACGTCACCGCCATGATTGACCTCACTCGTTCTCCCCATCGCCCCAGGTTCGCTAAGCTCCTCCTCCGGCTGCCAGCGCTGCGCTCCATTGGCCTGAAGTGCCTGGAGCACCTGTTTTTCTTCAAGCTGATTGGCGACACCCCTATCGACACGTTCCTCATGGAGATGCTAGAGGCGCCCCACCAGCTGACCTAAGAAACAGGTTCTGCCCTGGTCCATTTTGCACCAGGGGTTCTAGTTCTGGCACCCTGGTTCTAGGGCTTCACCATGTCTGCTGGCTTTTATGTCCCGCTCACACCAACCCCACCACCCCTTCTTCACCCATAACCCCCCCCATATGCTGTCAAACACACACATAATCAAATACTTTTTCACAGTAGGGGTTAAGACGCATTGAAATATCTCCTTTTTAACTGCATATATAAGTTTTATCATGAGTTAGCCTTCAGCTTTGAGTGTCAACGCTTCTGCGAATCAAGGTAGACCTCTCAGCTTCTTGTGGGGTTCGTAGGTTATTCAGATACATTGCTGTGCGCATAGATATGACGAGTGGCTTACTCCGTCTTAGGCTTTACTCTTGGGTTTAACCCAAACACGTCATGCGTAATATTTCAATCAACTGTCACCCAACTTCTATTGGTCGGAGCCAATAGAGGCAGACACACCCCTCTGAGTTCACCAATCCGAATGGGATTTGAATACTATGCTTTATTCATGCTTAAATGCTCTGAATTCATTCTGAAGTACTGTACTCTTAAAATGAGACCTTTTAAGGCATTAAAATCCAAGGAGGGGGCACTTTGGTTGGCCCTTAAAGCTCACACCAGGCTTTCAAAGAGAGAAACTGACTTGTAAGATGTGTTCTTTATTGCATTTTGTTGTTTGTTTCTTTAAGTCCAAACAAGGGCCATTGGGCACAGGAAGTGCAACCTTGTTCAAGAGCACTGCGTTCATTGGTGCTGTTGTAGATGTTTCTTTTGTTTGACACCCTCTACTTTGCTAATGGTCATTTTTGCACTCTGTGAAACATTACTGTGTAAGTAAACTATTTGTTGCAGAAACCTATCTTACCCCACTTTAAGAAACTGGGGCAACCACAAAGAATCTCTCCAGCTCTCATCATATGTCTTCTGAAGAGCCACGGTGTTAATGGCCGTGCTTCGTTCTGTGAAATGGCCATCCGGTCTAAGAAAGCCTTGATATCATTCGATATCTTGTTCCAGTGGTCTACTGTACCCCTACAATTCCCCTTCTGAATCCTCCGTTTGTGTCATTCAAGTGCTTGCAGCCTCTCTCCGTTAACTTTTTAACAATATGTAAATACGATGACACATCTACTCCTTCACTAGAGCACGACTGGGCAATCCCAATATGTGCATACAGTAGGGAAAACACAGGGGTGAGCAAGCATGTTAGCACACAACAAAAAGTATTCCCCGATAGCAATCTGAACAGATATTGTACACTTTCAATATGTACTGTAAAAAAAATATGTATATAATCGTAAAGGGTTTTACCCATAGACTGGATCTTAAGCTTGAAAAACCCACCTCGTTGTGACTGACTATTAGGTCTAGTTGTTGTGCTAGTAGTTTCGTCACTCTTGACGCGAATGGTATTCTATAGGGCTGCTGTGTCACGGACAGGGCGATAGACTCCACGCCCTTAGCCTGCCCAGCCTGTGACAATACTTTGTGTTTTATTGTGGAGCTGATTGGTTGGCTTCAGCCGATGACCCTGCCAGCCATCTACCGCGACTCTATTGTGTGGTCTGCTTACACAAACCTAAACAATAGGGGCCGATTCAGCTCCCTCATAACAGAACTAGCTGTCAACGCATTACAAACTTTGAACTGAAATATTAAAAGAGCATCATTACACACAACGTGAGCAATATTGGCAGATGCATAACGATTGAGACCATATTGTGTGCATAGAAGGATTTAGATGTGTGGGTCGTTTTATGAAGTATTTGGAGATTGGTATTATTTACCATTCAGGACAGAAATTAGGATGTAGAATAGACAATGCTGTATCGCTTACTGGACAGAAGTTCAACTGTCCTAAAGTTGGGTGCTACACGACTCATGTGGTCTTACAATTATAGATGTGCTTGTTTACACCAGTGGAGGCTGGTGGTAGGCACTATAGGAGGATGGGCTCATTGTAATGGCTGGAATGGAATTTATATTTGAGTCGTTTTAGAAGACGCACTTAAACAGGTCGACTTAGAGGAGCAATTAGGGTTAAGTGCCTTGCTCAAGGGCACATCGACAGATTTTTTTTCACCTAGTCGGCTCAGGGATTAGAACCAGCGACCTTTCGGGTTACTGTCTTAACCGCTAAGCTACCTGCCGCCCATTCAATAGAATGCTGTCAAACACGTTGTTTCCATGTGTTTGGTACCATTCCATTCCCTCCATTACAATGAGCCCGTCCTCCTATAGCTCCTCCCACCAATGCAAACACAGTACACAAACAAAACGCCAAGAGTGTGCAAGTACACACCCTCCACCTGTTTCCCCCTCTTGAAACCGAGGTCTACTTATAATAGGATTCCCACTCGGCCGTACTCTTTTCAGACGATCTCCTACATTGACTTGCAGTCAGGCCTTTCTGGCGGGAGAGGAACACCTCCCCCATGTAATGTGGATATGGAGGATGATACCTGTCTAACAGGGTGTCCTACTCCAAGCCTGTGAACAGGCCGTGGGGGCACTGTAGACCATTTACATGCCCGTCGGGTTTATGTACGTCTATACATGTGAACATGAATCAGTCGCTGCAGAATAAAAATGAACGAGTAGAACTCGAGATCAGTCTTAAGGAATTTAGTCCCACAGGGTAGAGTATCTTATCTGTGTATCCCCAGTGTGAACCACAATCTTGTCACGGTGTTGGCAACAACCCCTTGTGTAATTCCCTTGTTTTTTTTGTTTGTTGGAGCTTCCTCAGTTGAATGTGAACGCATTTCAATCTCCCATTTCTTAACAGTAGAAAAGCCTGACCTTGAGGGACCCCACTTCAAGCCAAAATGAGTCTTTGACTCCAACATTCTAACAGTCTAATAAATTAATTTCATATATGATATTGGAAAAATAATATTTTGCTTGTGTTTTTGAAGGTCTTAGATAACAGAATGCCCAAAAAAGTATTGTTTCAAAGAACAAAATAGCATTTTCATTAGTTTGTTACTGTAGGCTATTTTGTTTTCTCATGTAGAGCTCGTGGAACAGAGGTAATTATTGGAAAAGTGATATTTAGAAATCAGTCTTACCTGTATGTGACTCTGTAGGAGGATTTGAAAAAGTCACTTGGTCACTCAGAAAAAATATATATCCTCTTTAAAACTGCTTATAACACAAAATGCTAACATGCGTGTGTTAAATAGATGTATTTAGGAAAAGTCAGACTGAGGGAGGCAAGACTTTAAAAATGGCAGAGATATTTCAATTTCATATTTAGTCAAAATGATTCACTTGCCTCTTCTAGTGCTGTAACAGTGCATTTTAAAGTGAATCCCTTGTTTATGTTGTCTTGTCCTATAAAATTCAGTTTAGCTTTGAGCAGAGATACAGTATACGTATAACAGCCCTATAAGAATTCTACAGGTTCTATAAGCTAAGCATTTTCAGGTTGTTCGGGCAGATAGTTTATCAGAATAATATTTGTTTGTTTTTTAACTGCCTGTACACTATGTTTATGTGCCTGTGTTGATTATGTCACTATGTCCACTGTGTACAATGAGGTCTTGGTCTGGTTATACCAGCAAGCTCGGGTGTGCTGCAGCATGGAGAGAGGTTTACAACAACACAGAAAGATGCACAGAAGAGCAGGGCGCAAGCGAAGTGGGGGCGTACATCTGCATACACGTTGCCCGGGCCCTTCTCTTCCCTTGCCAACCGAGTGCAGTGTCCCTTTGGTATTACTTGATGGCAGTGCTGCGGCGGTCTTCGCCCTTGGAGACAGACCGCCGGCGTGCAGCCCAAAGATGCGTGTCCCTCGTGACCGCGTGCACTCAAGGCAGACGCCTGGACCTTTTGATTACGTTGATTTATATTCAACTTAGTTTTAAAAACACTTGCTTAAAAAAAAACACAAAAAAAACGCTTAAACTTTTGCATCCTGTGAAGCTGTCATGTGTTTGTATCTCGCGGGATGCAATACTTATTTAATAGACACCCTGGTGCAAAGGTCAACTCTATGATGATCAAAACACCCCATGCGATTGGTTGGTGCCACCCCTGTGATGATGTAACACTGCCGAACAGGTGTGAAGGGCAGCGTCGATGCTGTGCCACGCTGAGGTCCCGTGGATGACTGTTGAGTGTTCAGAGTGTTGTGCTTTGTCACTAAAGAACTCCCCTTTATAAGCAAGGTGCCACAGCAAGGGGGAGGGCACTAGTCGGGGTGGTCCCTATGGTGATTTATACTGTGCATTGGTGCTTTTTTTGTGGCCAAGAGGGCAGAGTTACAAGCTAGAAACGTGCACTGATAATTTGACTATTTGGATCACGGTTTTGTCTTCCGTGTCCAGCGCAAACAGGAGTGTGTTTACGTAGAAAAATATGCATTGGACACTGCCAGCAAAACTTGGCTTAAGCTGAGAAAAAAAATTGGAGCCAATGCATAGATCCCAAAGGTGCGCGCTGAAGTCTCGCCTCTGGATAGTGTCCCATTACGCGGATGAACTTGAGGGGAGGGCCAGCTCAACATGCTCAGAGGAGGAGAATGCGTTCAAAGTGGTTTAAGTGCTTAGGGTGGTAGACTCACTTGATCAGATGATGTTTTGTTGATCAAGAAAAGCTGTTTTCGTTAGATCTGGAGATTTCCTGTCGTTGATTCCCGCCCAAATACACTGCTTCTCTGTTGTGCTTGACTCTTTCCTTTGACTGCGCGATTCATCTGTATTCAGGACTATTAAACACACGCAGGAACTGTTATATCACATGGGATTTTCAATTTCCTTTTTCTCATGTCTAGTTTTTTTGTCATTATTTTATCTCTGACTCCAACATACATGTGGAAATGATTGACTGTTTTGGGGAAGGAAAGGCTTTTTTTTTGTCATTTAATTTGGAATCTGTTTCTGTTGTATCATGTCCGAGTAAAGGTTTTAATACTGTACCATTTTTGTCTTTGGTGGATTTTGTCTGTCCATGCTTCTCAGTGTGCGTTTCAAAACAATGTGGAACATTTGACTTGTTGGAAGCTTGACAACCATGGGCTATTGGATTCAACATTTTGATTTACAGTTGAAGTCGGAAGTTTACATACACTTAGGTTGGAGTCATTAAAACTTGTTTTTCAACCACTCCACACATTTCTTGTTAACAAACTATAGCTTTGGCAAGTCGGTTAGGATATCTACTTTGTGCATGACACAAGTAATTTTTCCAACAATTGTTTACAGACAGATTATTTCACTTAGAATTCACTAGATCACAATTCCAGTGGGTCAGAAGTTTACATACACTAAGTTGACTGTGCTTTTAAACAGCTTGGAAAATTGCTGAAAATTATGTAATGGCTTTAGAAGCTTCTGATAGGCTAATTGACATCATTTGAGTCAATTGGAGGTGTACCTATGGATGTACAGTGGGGCAAAAAAATATTGAGTCAGCCACCAATTGTGCAAGTTCTCCTACTTAAAAAGATGAGAGGCCTGTAATTTTCATCATAGGTACACTTCAACTATGACAGACAAAATGAGAAAAGAAAATCCAGAACATCACATTGTAGGATTTTTAATGAATTTATTTGCAAATTATATATTATATAATTATATTATATCACCCAACTGTGAAGCACAGGGGTTGGCAGCATCATGTTTTGGAGGTGATTTGCTGCAGGAGGGACTGGTGCACTTCACAAAATCGATAGCATCATGAGGTAGGAAAATGATGTGGATATATTGAAGCAACAAATGAAGACATCAGTCAGGAAGTTAAAGCTTGGTCACAAATGGGTCTTCCAAATGGACAATAACCCCAAACATACTTCCAAAGTTGTGGCAAAATGGCTTAAGGACAACAAAGTCAAGGTGTTGGATTGGCCATCACAAAGCCCTGACCTCAATCCTATGGAAAATTTGTGGGCAGAACAAGCGTGTATGAGAAAGGAGGCCTACAAACCTGACTCAGTTACACCAGCTCTGTCAGGAGGAATGGGTCAAAATTCAACCAACTTATTGTGGGAAGCTTGTGGAAGGCTACCTGAAACGTTTGACACAAGTTAAACAATTTAAAGGCAATGCTACCAAATACTAATTGAGTAAACTTCTGACCCACTGGGAATGTGATGAAAGAAATAATTCTCTCTACAATTATTCTGTTTCACATTCTTTAAAAAAAGTGGTGATCCTAACTGACCTGAAACAGGGACTTTGTACTCCGATTAAATGTCAGGAATTGTGAAAAATTAAGTTTAAATGTATTTGGCTAAGGTGTATGTACATTTTTGACTTCAACTGTAGATCAATTATACATTCTGATGTTCTGATTTGATATGAATCAGTTTAAGCCTTTTCAACAGGCTTCTTAGAGAAAGTAATTGGTTGTCTAATAAACGGAATCTCTTGATTGGCCTCCCCCGTGTCAAGAAATGGGATGGTATGGTCCTCAGTCCAGCAGGACCCCCGGGCCTCGAGTGCCCAGTGGCGCTGTAGTTTAGCGATGAATCCACCAGAGGGAGTGCCGACCTGTGTCCTTTCTACCCCTGCCTGCTGTAACAAACTGCCCAGCCGCGGAAAGTGTGTCGGTCCTTCTCCCATCGCTGTTTGGTAATGACCGCTTCTCTGTACAAGTTTTATTTTCTGTTCTCTCCCCACGCCCCTGGCTCCTCCCTCAATTTGAACTCATTGGTTTGATTTTCTTCTCGGTCAACATTGTGCCTTTCCCTCAATTACAAAAGCCTTTGAGAGGATTTGCACAATAACCCGAGGATTTGGGCCCACAGACATAACATTTTAGAATCGGTAAAATGCCGAACTTAAATCACAGACCACGTCAATAGCCTAAATAGCAGACTTAAACTAGTCCTCGGCCTATACAGCCTGCCAACTTCTACAACTCATATTCAGTAATCGTCCCCAGTTATTGAGGCTCCAGCCTCTCTTCAGATGTATCTACCGTATTATAATTGAATTCCCCATTTAAAAAATCAATTATAGTTTCAAACATGTCTTGTTCAAAGTCACGTTTTGCAGGCTTGGTCAGTGTAACAACCAGTAGCCTGATGAAAAATGGCGGTAGGTTAGTTTTAACGTCTTAGGCAATGGAGTCAAGTCTAGTGTGGACACCAGGAATAGTAGCTTCGGCATTCGCAACAGCAAATGGGGATCCCAATGAAATACCCCCCAAAAGTACTTTGTCATACAGCAGCTATGACTGAAATTGTAAAAATTCCTTCTGCTCTGTACTTACGTAATTTTCGCGTTATTTCTGCACACTGCCGAGTCAAACGTTACGTTACACAAGCAATACAGATTTACAGCTTTATTGTGAGTCATTGGATTTTGATTGAAGTGGAACCTGTCCTCAGTCAGTAGTACTCAGTACGGACAACAAAGATGCACAGCAACGCCGAGGATGTTGCGTCTGTTGTTCCAATTGTGTCCAGCAGAGGGAGCACGTACCTTGACAGAGATATGATGAGCTTGATGTCAAGCAGTGGTTCAAATGTATTGTAGGCCTATGTGTGAACCTCCATATATCTTTGACTCATGTTTAGTCACATTTGACATGCATTGGCTGAAATGATTGCCTATGGGACCCCTAATCCTTGATTAGGAGTCCCATAAGGCGGCGCACAATTGGCCCAGCGTCGTCCGGGTTTGGCCGGTGTAGGCTGTCATTGTAAATAAGAATTTGTTCCTAACTGACTTGCCTAGTTAAATAAAGGTTACATTTAAAATATATACAAATAAAATTTTAAAAAATTGGCTTCTCCCTCTACTTTACATCTACCTTGCTCTCAGCTGTACACTGTGGGTGCCTCTTTTGCAACGCCTCCTTCACCTCTCTCAGGGTCTTTTTAACACTTTTCCTTTCCAACTCCCAGTCCCTCCCCAATCCTGTTCCTCTCCTCCCACCCATCTCCCTCGTCTCCTCCTTGTCCAATTCCCCTATGTGTTAGTGGGTGGCATAATGGGGCCTTTATGCTGGGACAAAAAATTCCACGTCCTTTTTAAACTCTCATGCCTCAAATGTTTGATTTCTCTAAATGAATATTATTGCTGAGTATTAAATCAAATGCTTTTGTTTGGTGGGCAATGTGTGGTTAAAGAACTCCCACACCTTGCTGCTTGCAGACAGAACTTTATTGAACTTGTGAACTGATCACTTCGACTCAGCAAATATTCACATTATGGAAAGGCTTCCGATTTCTGTACTGTTTGATTGCTTTAATCACGGTGCAATTAAGAAGCACTATACTCACATTTAAGATATGAAATATGTGTTATACACACGATCACTGAAGAACTTGGTTTGAAGGTCATGCTCTGATCTATTTTAATCAGCGTGTCTGTGTCTTTTTAAATCTTATTTGTTGTTGTCTGTTACCCCCCCATGTTCCTTTCCATCTAGTCGAAATAATCTGATTTTAAGACATTGGGTCCGTTCCTCTCCTGTCAGTATTAACCCCTCCTTCATTCTATCCAGTTATCGGTCACATAACCTACATGTTTTTATCCTTCTTTCGGTCCCATCCTGTTTCTTTCTAAGGTCAAAAGTGAAAGATGCAGGTAGACCTGGAGAAGGTACAGTGCCTTCAGAAAGTATTCATACCCCTTTACTTATTCCACACTTTGTTGTGTTACACTCTGAATTCAGAATGGATTAAAAAATTATGTTTTTCCTCACACATCTACAGACAACACCCAACAATGATAAAGTTGAAACTTGTTTTTAGAAATGTTTGCAAATGTTTTGAAAATGAAATACAGAAATATCTCATTTGCATAAGTATTCACACACCTGAGTCAATACATGATACAGTGGGGCAAAAACGTATTTAGTCAGACACCAATTGTGCAAGTTCTCCCACTTAAAAAGATGAAAGAGGCCTGTAATTTTCATCATAGGTAAACTTCAACTATGACAGACAAAATGAGGAAAATAAATCCAGAAAATCACATTGTTGGATTTGTAATGATTGTATTTGCAAATTGTGGTGGAGAATAAGTATTTGGTCACCTACAAACAAGCAAGATTTCTGGCTCTCACAGACCTGTAACTTCTTCTTTAAGAGGCTCCTCTGTCCTCCACTCGTTACCTGTATTAATGGCACCTGTTTGAACTTGTTATCAGTATAAAAGACACCTGTCCACATCCTCAAACAGTCACACTCCAAACTATGGCAAAGACCAAAGAGCTGTCAAAGGACACCAGAAACAAAACCATAGACCTGCACCAGGCTGGGAAGACTGAATCTGCAATAGGTAAGCAGCTTGGTTTGAAGAAATAAACTGTGGGAGTAATTATTAGGAAATGGAAGACATACAAGACCACTGATAATCTCCCTCGATCTGGGGCTCCACGCAAGATCTCACCCCGTGGGGTCAAAATGATCACAAGAACGGTGAGCAAAAATCCCAGAATCACACGGGGGGACCTAGTGAATGACCTGCAGAGAGCTGGGACCAAAGTAACAAAGCCTACCATCAGTAAGGGCATTGAAGATGAAATGTGGCTGGGTCTTTCAGCATGACAATGATCCCAAACACACCGCCCGGGCAACAAAGGAGTGGCTTCGTAAGAAGCATTTCAAGGTCCTGGAGTGGCCGAGCCAGTCTCCAGATCTCAACCCCATAGAAAATATTTGGAGGGTGTTGAAAGCCTGTGTTGTCCAGCAACAGCCCCAAAACATCACTGCTCTAGAGGAGATCTGCATAGAGGAATGGGCCAAAATACCAGCAACAGTGTGTGAAAACCTTGTGAAGACTTACAGAAAACGTTTGACCTCTGTCATTGCCAACAAAGGGTATATAACAAAGTATTGAGATAAACTTTTGTTATTGACCAAATACTTATTTTCCACCATAATTTGCAAATAAATTCATAAAAAATCCTACAGTGTGATTTTCTGGATTTTTTCTCTCATTTTGTCTGTCATAGTTGAAGTGTACTTATGATGAAAATTACAGGCCTCTCTCATCTTTTTAAGTGGGAGAACTTGCACAATTGTTGGCTGACTAAATACTTTTTTGCCCCACTGTATAATCACTTTCGGCAATGATTACAGCTGTGAGTCGTTCTAGGTAAGTCTTTTTAAGAGCTTTGCACACTTGGATTGTGTGGAGAAAGTCGAGGGGTGTGAATACTTTCTGAAGGTACCGTATGTGTTATGCTTTATAAGGTGATGATGAGGCCAAGTATGGATTGTGTTTTAGGGTGCTTGATGGCATGTCTCTGTTACTCTGTCACAGTTCACAGAGTCTGTTACAGAACACCCTGTCACTTCTCCATGTTTGTGAGATTTGTGCAATTACACATATTTACGTTATCCCTAAATCCCAAAACAAAATTAGCTTCAAATAAAATTTAGTAAAGGGAAATTGTTTGCTAATTTCAAAGCAAGCTCTGTGATCTGAAATCATAGTCCTTTAAAATATATATATATTTTGTCACAAGTTATGACTTTGTTATTATGGAGTATTTTATTGTTAATACTCCATTATTGCTGTGGAGTATGACCACAGTAGGCATTTGTTATTACAGTTGCACAGAAAGGCATGCAATCTTTATTGAAAGAAATACACATGTAAAGGTTGTAGTTGTTTTGATGTTGTTTGATCACTTAGTTCGATGCAGAAGTTAAATGTAAATGCACAATTGAAGCAGTAAAGTAGGTTTTATAGTAGCTTTTGGCTTCACGTAAGGAGTATCCTTTAGTGACTTGGATTTATACTGAACAGAAAATATAAACACAACATGTAAAGTGTTGGTCCCATGTTTCATGAGCTGAAAAAAAATACTCCATGTTCTATAGGCACAAAAAGTGTAGTTCTCTCAAATGTTGTGCGCAAATTTGATTACATCCCTGTTAGTCAGCGTTTCTCCTTTGCCAAGATAATCCATCCACCTGACAGGTGTGGCATTTCAAGAAGCTGATTAAACAGCATGATCATTACACAGTTGCACCTTGTGCTGGGGACAATAAATGGACACTTTAAAATGTGCAATTTCATCACACAACAGAAATTCCACAGATGTCTCAAGTTTAGAGGGAGCGTGCAGTTGGCATGCTGACTGCAGGAATGTCCACCAGAGCTGTTGCCAGAGAATTGAATGTTCATTTCTCTATCATAAGCTGCCTCCAACGTCGTTTTAGAGAATTTGGCAGTACGTCCAACCGGCCTCACAACCACAGACCACATCAGAGTCATCATCTGGGGGTGGGTCTGAACCCCTGACCAGTCATGTAATGTTCTATGGACATAGGGCCTTATGAATTTATTTAAATGTCCTTACATGAACTGTAACTAAAATATTTTGAAATTGTTGCATGTTGCGTTTGTTTTTGTTCAGTATACTTGGAAAGAGTAGGAACACTTTCCACACAGTGATAGGGACTGACCAATGTTTCCCTTGCCCCTTTACCATTTAATTAATGATATGCCAAAGCATGGGGAATGGCAGGTAGCCAGCGCCTGAAAGGTCACTGGTTTGAATCCCTTAGCCCACTAGGTGAAACATCTGTTGATGTGCCCTTGAGCAAGGCACTTAACCCTAATTGCTCCTGTATAATTCTAGATCTGAGAGAATACTGTTCTGCTCCAAAAAGAAAAGTACACACATCACAAAGCCAGCCGTAGTTAGAGGCTATACCATACAATGTGATGGTTGTTGCCGAAATGAGCCCATGGAGTGCTGATATATATTTTTAAAGTAATACCAGAAAACGTCATAGAGACCGACATTGATTTTGTCTTGATGAACATTCAACTATGCAAAATAACAATGAGATACTGGTGGAGACTCAAATCTACACTGAACATAAATATAAACACAACATGTGAACTGTTGGTCCCATGTTTCTTCAGCTCAAATAAAAGATCCCAGAACTGTTCCATGAGCACAAAACGTTTATTTCTCTTAAATGTTGTACACAAATGTGTTTACATCCCTGTTAGTGAGGATTTCTCCTTTGCCAAGATAATCCATCCACCTGACAGGTGTGGCATATCAAGAAGTTGATTAAACAGCATGATCATTTCACAGGTGCACCTTGTGCTGGGGGACAATAAAAGGCCACTCTAAAATGTGCAATTTCATCACACAACACAATGCCACAGATGTCTCAAGTTTTGAGGGAGCGTGCAAATGGCATGCTGACTGCAGGAATGTCCACCAGAGCTGTTGGCAGGGAATGAAACGTTAATTTGGCCTATAAAATATGATTGTTGCGTTTATATATTTCTTCAGTATAGATAGATATAATTTTTTGTTGGCATGTAGGCCTATCATGTATTGCACTGTAACTGCAAAGAACACTAGGGTATCAGTACATCGATC
The DNA here is from genome assembly GCF_036934945.1 of Oncorhynchus masou masou. NCBI lineage: Eukaryota > Metazoa > Chordata > Actinopteri > Salmoniformes > Salmonidae > Oncorhynchus > Oncorhynchus masou. The sequence goes on from NC_088224.1 coordinate 36,887,959, forward strand.
CTTGCCAGGAGTGAATGTGAGAGGGGTGAAATGTGTCACAGAGAGGAAATGGAGAAAGGAAGGGAAGAGTACAAACAGGAAGGAAGGAAGAAAGGGGGGGGGGAGATTATTATTCTGTATCATCATAGTTCTGTATTCTTCTAACTGGCTCTCTGTGTGTTAGCCTAGGCCGGATGCCACCAAACAAAAATCAAACAGAGACCAAGCAAGGAACTGCTTTGATGGCTTTCCAAAGGCAAACTTAAGGAGGAATTGCTGACCTCAAATGTTCCTTTAATTTTGGGATTGTTTTTATTGGGCTCTTTCCCTGACCTGATTAACTATACCCAATCTCTATTTCTTGTTACTGTGGGTTTCACCACTTCGGATCACTGAGGAGATATTTTGTAGGCCAATCATTTGCCTGCTGTTTGGTAACTTTAATGAGAAAGCACTCATAAGATAGGTATAGTTTACATTCTATTAGTGAATGAGTGATGATTATGAATGTCTTATTAATTAAAGTGGCTTCATTGTGTTACCCATTTATTTCAGTACACTTCATTTCATTTTTTTATTTTTTATATTTGGTCTTTCTAGGTTGTAAGATCGGATTGCTGTGTGCAGGACTGTAGATAGCTTTACTTTGACGCAAGCTGGAACCGGGAGGCAGGACTTGTCAGGGCCAGACTGGCAGCAGCTGGATTAGCTCCAAAGGTAAAATGGGTTTTGTTAGTGGTCCAGTCAGAAGGAGTACTCTTTGTGTCAGGATTGGTCAAATTCAATTGATTTTGTAGTGAAAGAATGTGCATGACATCAAGTCAATGATATCCCCTGAAATGTAGTTGTCCAAGATCAATCTCAGGTTCTTTGCATTGGAGAGTTATTTGAATGGATAGGCCTTTGTGGTATGAAACGCTCAGTTGAGGCTATGAAAGTATGTGTAGCAGCTGTAGTATTGCTAGGGGTTTAGCTGAGCACCAGAGCGAGCATTGAGCGGGGACATCACCCTGTCTGAGACTTGAAGTAGTGTCGCTCTTGCTCAACCAAAACCATGGCTTTGGTAGAATGATTGGTTAGGCCGCTGCTTCGTGAGTGTGAAATATTGTTGTGCAGAAGGTCCCTCGTTCGTGCCCAGGTGGGGCCAGGGATGGGATATAATCTGTTACTGTGGTGCCGTGACTAGTATCACACAGTCAGGCTCTGCCTGGTTGCTGATTGGTTATTATTTTGTAAGAAACATTGATAACGTGACCATAGGAATGTGAACAGAGAACAACAAGGAACCAAGCACTGAGCCCTGAGGGACTCCAATCGTCAACATGCATTGATTTTAAGGAAACATTCCTGTCCTTGGCCACCTATTAAGAGCTAGATAAGTCCCAGTCCAAAAACAACCCATAGCCTCCAGGGACTTCATGTAGGTCAGTGTTTCTCAAACTTGGTGCACATTTTGTTTTTTGCCCTAGCACTACACAGCTGATTCAAATAATCAACTAATCATCCAACTTTAATTATTTTAATCAGCTGTGTATTACTAGGGTAAAGAACTAAACGTGCACGCCTTTGGGTCCTGAGGACCATCGGTTGGGAAACACTTATGTAGATAGAAAGAAATCTATAGGTAATTTATAAGAAATATGGTAGTTGCTCCACCTTGCCCTAGTATTGCTTACACCTAACCAATCCTAACCAAGGACTGGGGGTTGGTTCTAGAGCATGATCACTGGGCCCGTCTCTGCGGCTTCCTGTTATAATGAATAAAATAATGATATCTGATGGTTTCATTTGTCTAATGCTACCAACAGGCCTTGCAGGATGAAAACTGAATGGGGAGGTGGAATCTCATTTAGATTTGAATGGAGTGTTGAAACCAATGAACTTTGGCTGCTTGTGGTGCTCAGTACATTTGCTTTTCTTCTGTGGGAATTGCACCGGTCTCTTCATATTTGATCGTGTTTTATATACTATTTAATTCGTTGTTCACAGTTGCTTTGTTGTCCCTATTTGCCAATATTTTCGAATTCTTGTTTGACTGTATAGCCTCAAATCATGTGTGAAGGGGAAATTGAAGACTACTTAACATTTGTCCCCCCCCCCCTCACTCCGTCACTTTGGGAAACACTGTTAAGTTATTAATAAGTTGTAGACTGTGGGTGGAAAGACCCTTAAAGTTAATTTATCAGGCTGTTTAATATGTGGCATATTGTGCCTACAATATATGTCGTTCACCTGAATAATCATTAACATGTACAGTGTACAGCTGGTCTTGGGTAAGGCTGTATGGGATGAGGGCTCCATAGTTCTCGTCACTCTCCTCCTCTACACTCCCCTTCCTCCAAGGTTCTACTGTACCACTGGGCCCGTCTCTGCTGCGTCCTGTCTCCTTCTGTTTTCCCTGCCTTTCCCCTGCCACCCTACCCCCTTCCACAACACCCCAGTGGTACATTCCCTCTCCTCCCCTATCGCATGCCATATTGACCAGTCCCGTTGGGAAGTACCTCATTCACCTCAGTGAGAACAGAACCACAGAGGTCCACTCTTGAGTATGGTGGACCTTTAGAGTGTCTCAGGTAGACTTAACACAGGCCTAGTACCTGTTCCTGTAAACTGTGGCCCTCAGTTGTTTCCTTGATTATTGTCCCAACATACACAAATAAAATGTTTTTTTTTTGGCACACGCTTCGTAAACATCAGGTATAGACTAACAGTGAAATGCTTACTTACAGGTCCTTCCCAACAATGTAGAGAGAAAAAAAAAGTAGAGAAATAATAGGAAAGTAAACACGTAATACAATTAATAATAAATACACAATAAGTACGATAACGTGACTAGATACGCGGGGTACCATGTGCTGAGTCGATGTGCAGGGGCATAAGGTAATTGAGGTACAAATGTACAAGTGTACAAATGTACACATACAGTGCCTTCAGGTGGTATTCATACCCCTTGAATTATTCCACATGTTGTAATTACAGGCTGAATTCAAAATGAATTAAATACATTTTTTTATCTCTCACCCATCTACACACAATATACATTGTATTTTATTGAAAATAAAATACAAACATATCTCAGTTACATAAGTATTCGCACCCCTGAGTCAATACCTTTTATTACAGTTTTGAGTCGTCTTGGGTATGTCTGTATCAGCTATGCACATCTTGATTTGGGCATCTTCTCCCATTCTTCCTTGCGGAATCACTCAAGCTCTGTTAAATTAGATGGGGAGCGAAGGTGAACAGTAATCTTCAAGTCTTTCCACAGATTTTCTATGGGATTTAACTCTGGGCTTTGGCTGACCCGCTCAAGGAATTTCACATTCTTGTTCTGAAGCCATTCCAGCATTTATTTGGCTGTATGATTGGGGTCATTGTCCTGCTGGAACTAAATCTTCGCCCCAGTCTTTAGGTTATTTGCACTCTCTTAGCAGGTTCTCATCAAGGATTTGCCTGTATTTCGCTCCCTTCATTGTTCCCTCTATCCTTACCAGTCTCCCAGTCCCTGCCGCTGAAAAGCATCCCCGTAGCATGATGCTGCCACCACCAGTAGGGATGATGCTAGACTGGTGTTTCATCAGACCACAGAGTCCTTTACCTTTTAACTTATGCTCTCAGTCTTTCATGTGTCTTTTTTTGCAAACTCCAGAACGTGCTGTCATGTGCCCTTTTCTCAGAAGTGGCTTCCATCTGGCCACTCTCCCATAAAGCACAGATTAGTGAAGTGCTGTAGAGACTGCTGTCCATCTGGCAGGTTCTCCCATCACAGCCAAGAAACTGTAGTTTGGTCAGAGTGGTCATTGTTTTTTTGGTAACCTCCTTGGATCAAGGTCCTTCTTGGCCCGGTTGCTCATTTTAGCCGGGTGGCCAGCCCTAGGAAGAGTCTTGGTGGTTCCAAACTTCTTAAATTTAAGAATTATAGAGGTCATTGTGTTCTTGGGGATTTTCAATGCTGCAGAAATCTTTTGGTACCCTTCCCCAGATTTGTGCCTCCACAAAATCTCAGAGTTCAACAGATACAGTGCCTTGCGAAAGTATTCGGCCCCCTTGAACTTTGCGACCTTTTGCCACATTTCAGGCTTCAAACATAAAGATATAAAACTGTATTTTTTGTGAAGAATCAACAACAAGTGGGACACAATCATGAAGTGGAACGACATTTATTGGATATTTCAAACTTTTTTAACAAATCAAAAACTGAAAAATTGGGAGTGCAAAATTATTCAGCCCCCTTAAGTTAATACTTTGTAGCTCCACCTTTTGCTGCGATTACAGCTGTAAGTTGCTTGGGGTATGTCTCTATCAGTTTTGCACATCGAGAGACTGAAATTTTTTCCCATTCCTCCTTGCAAAACTGCTCGAGCTCAGTGAGGTTGTTGATGATTCTTCACAAAAAATACAGTTTTATATCTCTATGTTTGAAGCCTGAAATGTGGCAAAAGATCACAAAGTTCAAGGGGGCCGAATACTTTCGCAAGGCACTGTAATTCCTTAGAACTCATGGCTTGGTTTTTTCCCAATGATGGAGACCATTGTACTTTTGAGAAACTTTCAACACTCTAGAAATGTTTTTTATACCCTTTTCCAGATATATGCCTCCTCATAAATCTCAGAGATCTACAGACAGTTCCTTGGACTTCATGGTGTAGTTTCTGCTCTGACATGCGCCCACAACTGTGGGACCTTATAAAGACAGGTGTGTTTCTTTTTAAATCATGTCCAATCAATTGAATGAGACACAGGTGCACTCGTCAAGCTGTATTGACATCTCAAGGAAATCGGATGCACCTGAGCTCAATTTAGAGTGGCATAACAAAGGGGTGTGAATACTTATGTAAATTTGATATGTCTGTGTTTCATTTTAAAACATTTCTTAAAACATGTTTTCACTTTGTAATTATGGGGTATTTTGTGTCACCATATTCTTATCAGCAGACTCAGTAGCCTCGGTTTTTCGGATGACTGCATTGCCTGGTTCACCAATTACTTTGCAGACAGAGTTCAGTGTGTCAAATCGGAGGGCATGCTGTCCGGTCCTCTGGCAGTCTCTATGGGGGTGCCACAGGGTTCAATTCTCGGGCCGACTCTTTTCTCTGTATATATCAATGATGTTGCTCTTGCTGCGGGCGATTCCCTGATCCACCTCTACGCAGACAACACCATTCTATATACTTCCGGCCCGTCCTTGGACACTGTGCTATCTAACCTCCAAATGAGCTTCAATGCGATACAACACTCCTTCCGTGGCCTCCAACTGCTCTTAAACGCTAGTAAAACCAAATGCATGCTTTTCAACCGATCGCTGCCTGCACCCGCATGCCTGACTAGCATCACCACCCTGGATGGTTCCGACCTTGAATATGTGGACATCTATAAGTACCTAGGTGTCTGGCTAGACTGTAAACTCTCCTTCCAGACTCATATCAAACATCTCCAATCGAAAATCAAATCAAGAGTCGGCTTTCTATTCCGCAACAAAGTCTCCTTCACTCACGCCGCCAAACTTACCCTAGTAAAACTGACTATCCTACCGATCCTCGACTTCGGCGATGTCATCTACAAAATTGCTTCCAACACTCTACTCAGCAAACTGGATGCAGTTTATCACAGTGCCATCCGTTTTGTCACTAAAGCACCTTATACCACCCACCACTGCGACTTGTATGCTCTAGTCGGCTGGCCCTCGCTACATATTCGTCGCCAGACCCACTGGCTCCAGGTCATCTACAAGTCCATGCTAGGTAAAGCTCCGCCTTATCTCAGTTCACTGGTCACGATGGCAACGCCCATCCATAGCACGCTCCAGCAGGTGTATCTCACTGATCATCCCTAAAGCCAACACCTCATTTGGCCACCTTTCGTTCCAGTACTCTGCTGCCTGTGACAAGAACGAATTTCAAAAATCGCTGAAGTTGGTGACTTTTATCTCCATCATCAACTTCAAACATCTGCTATCTGAGCAGTTAACCGATCGCTGCAGCTGTACATAGTCTATTGGTAAATAGCCCACCCATTTTCACCTACCTCATCCCCATACTGTTTTTATTCATTTACTTTTCTGCTCTTTTGCACACCAATATCTCTACCTGTACATGACCATCTGATCATTTATCACTCCAGTGTTAATCTGCAAAATTGTAATTATTCGCCTACCTCCTCATGCCTTTTGCACACAATGTATATAGACTCCCCTTTTTTTCTACTGTGTTATTGACTTGTTAATTGTTTACTCCATGTGTAACTCTGTGTTGTCTGTTCACACTGCTATGCTTTATCTTGGCCAGGTCGCAGTTGCAAACGAGAACTTGTTCTCAACTAGCCTACCTGGTTAAATAATGTTGAAATAAAAATAAAAATAAAAGTAGATGGGCGAGGAAAATAATTAATTTAATCCGTTTTGAATTCAGCCTTTAACACAACAAAATATGGAATAAGTCAAGGGGTATGAATACTTGATGAATGCACTCTAACTAGGAATAGAGTGACTACGCAACATGATAGGTAGTGATCAGTAGCAGCAGCGTATGTGATTAGTCAACAACTGTTGTGCAGAAAGGGCCAATGCTGATATTCCAGGTAGCTATTTGGTGACTGGGGATAGGGCCTAATTCTGAGTCATTTATGTTAATGCCTGGGTGTGGCGTTTGATAGCTATGTTGTTACTTTGCTTTTGTCATTTGTGTCATTTGTGTTGTCATTTGTGTAGACTTACATTTTGTAACACGGGGGACCCTTTCATGTTCCCAACATGAATGTAGCATTTTAGAATTAAATGACGCTGTACTGAAAAACGATCCTTGTTGTAGGGGTTTCCATTGTGAAGGATGAAAGATGAGAGGCAGCAAGTATGTGAACTATTCCATTTGTGTAATAGGTCCGGGTGTAACTGGTGCAGTGGAGTCAGGCGTAGGACAATAGAGATGAGTAATACATGTACATTTACTCAAGACTTTCAAATACAAGTCGATAATACCGAGCCCACAATACAACAAACAAACATGCACAAAAACTATGGGGAAAACGGAGGGTTAAATAATGAACATATAATTGGGGAATTGAACCAGGTGTGTAAAAAAAGATCAAACAAATGGAAAATGAAAAGTGGATGGGCGATGGCTGGAAGGCCGGTGACGTCGATCGGCCGAGCACTCCCAAACAAGGAGAGGGACCGACTTCAGCGGAATTTGTTGCTGGTGGTGAGAGTACTTAACAGCAGCCAGGCCGGAACTTCAGCGGTCAGCTGGCTTCTGTGGATAGAGGGATGGTTAGGTGGGTCATGTTGACGTTAGCATGACGCTGTGCGTTACCTGCTCCTGCTGCCCGTGCGAATAGACTCTGTAGAGCAGGGGTCACCAAACTGAGTTCCTTTAGACACAAGTAAATGAATACATGTCTGAATCATTATGTGTACAAGAGAAATCTGGTCAGATGTATAATATAGTCATCACAGATTTATAATAAATAAACAAATAGATCTTAGTGGTTGTCATGTGTGATCTTTGTTAGATACACAAAGACATAAAGATATACTCAGGCGAGATGGCACTTGATTGCAAAACACTTGATCCTACACTACATGATCAAATGTATGTGGACACCTGCTTATTGAACATCTCATTTCGAAGCATGGGCATTAATATGGAGTTGGTCCCCCTTTTGCTTCGATAACAGCCTCCACTCTTCTGGGAAGGCTTTCCACTAGATATTGGAACATTGCTGCGGAGACATGCTTCCATTAAGCCGCAAGAGCATTAGTGACGTCTGGCACTGATGTTGGGTGATTAGGCCTGGTTCGCAGTCCGCGTTCCGTTCATCCCAAAGGTGTTCGATGGTCTGGGCTCTGTGCAGGCCAATCAAGTTCTTCCACACCGATCTCGACAAACCATTTCTGTATGGACCTTGCTATGTGCACGGGGGCATTGTCATGCTGAAACAGGAAAGGGCCTTCGCCAAACTGTTGCCACGAAGTTGGAAGCACAGAATTGTCTAGAATGTCATTGTATGCTGTAGGGTTAAGATTACCCTTCATTGGAACAAAGGGGCCTAGCCCCAGACCAACAGCCCCAGACCATTATCCCTCATCCACCAAACTTTACAGTTGACACTATGCATTGGGGCAGGTAGCATTTTCCTGACATCTGCCAAA